>NW_022589742.1:2228687-2229970 GCF_004348235.1 Phoca vitulina
GAACAACTTATATATATATGCCAAAAATACGGGTAACTACTATGAAGGGATAGAATATGACTTTAAAAATGAAAAATAAAAATGTTTTTTTTTAAAAAAGGAATTAATAAGATGTTGGTTGAAAAAGGGAAAAAGAAAAATTCAAAAAAAAAAGAAAAAAGGAAAAAAGAAAAAAAGACAGTTAAAAAAAATAATTAACTTTGAAAGACTACAGAATCATGGTAAAAAAGCCATGGATTCTATGTGCAGTATTCCCCTAGCGCTGGAGTTCTGCCGTTCTCATTGATCGGTAAACTTGGTCTTGGCTGGCTGTTCTCGCTGATCTTCTGGGGGAGGGGCCTGTTGCCGTGGTTCCCAAATGTCTCTGCCGGAGGCAAAATTGCCCCGCCCTTGCCGGTCCGGGCTAAGTAATCTGCTC
Organism: Phoca vitulina; assembly: GCF_004348235.1. Lineage (NCBI taxonomy): Eukaryota > Metazoa > Chordata > Mammalia > Carnivora > Phocidae > Phoca > Phoca vitulina. Next base: position 2,229,106 of record NW_022589742.1, read on the forward strand.
GGGTTTGCTCTCCGGAGCTTTTGTTCCCTGCAAGCTTTCCGTACAGCTTTGGAGGCGGAGAGTGAAAATGGCGGCCTCCCAGTCCCCGCCCCGGAGGAGCCGAGAACTCAGGGTCCCGCTCCTCAGCGAGCCCCCAGAGAAAAGCAGTCAGTCACTCCCGTCTCCCCGGTCTCCGGCCGCACTCCGTGCTCACCCGGCCTGTGACCGCGCCTTTCTATCTGGCACCCGACCCCGGGTGGAGTCTCCAAACCCAGCAGATCCCCGCGGTGCGCTCCCGCACCTCTCCTCCCCGGGGAAGAAGGTGAGTCTCCCCGGATCTGCCGCTTGTTGGGTCCCTGCTGGAGGAGCAGTGGCCCGACTGTGCCGTGGATCACGGTTTATAGCAACCCCGAGCTGAGAGCCCGCGCCTGGGCTCCGTCTCTGCAGCCGGCTTCCCTGCTCCGATCCCTGGGAGCTCTGCCGCACTCAGGCACCCCCGGTCTTTCTGTGACCCCGAGGGTCCTGAGACCACACTGTCCCGCGAGGGTTCCACCCCCCGCTTAGCCACTGGAGCGATGTCCCTCAGTGGAGCAGACTTCTAAAAGTTCCGATTTTGTGCTTCGCGGCTCTATCACTTGCCAGAAGCGGCCGACGGAGGCCCCTCCCCCGCCGTCTATCCTCCCGAATATCGCCTCGGATTCACTTCTCCGCACGTCCTACCTTCCAGAAAGTGGTCGCTTTTCTGTTCAGAGAGTTGTTGCTCTTCTTTTCTTTGATCTCCTGTTGAGTTTGTAGGTGTTCAGAATAGTTTGATCCCTATCCAGCTGAATTCCTGAGAGGAGACGAAATCCAGGTCTCCTACTCCTCCGCCATCTTGCTCCGCCCC
>NW_022589742.1:2230070-2509084 GCF_004348235.1 Phoca vitulina
GTAACTTGGCTTTTTGATTAGTGTCTGAAGGGGTGGGGAAGTCTTGTAGAACTGAGCCCTTTACCTGTGGAATAGGATACTATCTCAGGGCAGATAGTAAGAATTGAGTTAAATTGTAGGATAACCAGTTGTATCAGATTGCATGTTGAATGTGTGAGGAAACCATCTCCACTACAGTGGAACTGGTGACTAGAACGCTCTTTTTAGTGTTCTCATGAAAAAAAAAATTCTGTCAATTAAACTGTTAAAAAAAAGCAATTAAGCCCTTTATTATAGGACTTTAGAGTTTTTAATGTGCTAAAATATGTTGTGTGTCCTCAAGAGGAAGATGGAGTATTCTCAAATTTGACCAAAGCACTTTAAGAATACTTCTACAATAATTATAAAAAATTTCAAATATGATTCTAAAACAATGTTACTATAGCTTGCAAAAGCTCAAGTAGTCTAACAAAGCAAGAAATGGTTTTGGAGATATTTTTGGCTCCACCCACTTGGTTAGCTTATGATCTGGGGCAAGCTTAACTTCAAGCCTCATTTTCTACTTCTGAAAACATGAATCATAACTGGAATTTTCTAATAGAATTGTTAAGTGGATTAAATATTAAGTACAAAGAGCTAGCAATCAACATTTACTACTTTTTTCAGCTACTATTATTTCTCATAGGCGATTTGATTGCCTGCTTTTCTCTTTACTGCAGTATTAATTTAACTACTTATCTGTGTAATTGCTGGAAGTTAACCAACGATTATGAACAATGCCAATGAAAATATTCATTTATTCACTCATTCATTCATTATTTATTGAAAATCTATACATTACTCACTGTGTTAAACTTGAAAATAGAGATGGGTGTGACACAAAGTCCCTGTCCTTGATATTCACAACTTCTTATGGGGAACAGCAATGGAAACAAATCAGAATACAGTGTCAGAGCACAAAAGTCCATTATTTACAATGTGCAAATCTCATATGGAAGGAGTAATAGACTATGTGAGAGGAAGAAGGGGCAGATATGGTTTCTTGGAGGACATTGATAGGTGACCTCAAATGTGAAAGATGACCCACAATGTTGGGGGTAAGAAAAGTGGAATAAAGAAGGCATTCTAGGCTCAGGAAACACCATATGGGTTTGAAACAGCATTGTGTGTCCTAGAAATTTTTGTTATTTCTATAGCACAAAGTATAAAGAGAAGAGAGCAATGGTAGATGGGACTGCAGAAAGCACCATTCTTATATAATAAACACATGCAATTTCTTTAAAATGTTGCCTTACTTTGCATTTCATTTTATAATTTCATTCTTGGCTCATGACTCCAATTTATACACCAACTCTAAGTTATAAGGAAAGCTAACTTATTGAGTACTTACTATGTGCCAGGCAACATTCTAAGAACTTTACATTTGATAACTCATTTAATTTTCAGACCTCTGAGGTAGACACTGGTAACACACTTTAAAAATAAGAAATTCAAGCCAGGAAGCTGTTAAATGGCTTGTCCAAGGTCATAAAGCTAGTCAATGACTGAGTCGAGATGGGCTCTAGAAATATATTTTTATTTTCACAACATTCTCTCTCCTGCTCTCTAATATTATTATTCACTCTGTTCTCCCTAGCAGAAGAAGACATGCTTTTTACATGATGTCTGCCTCTCAATCTTTTGCCTGTTTCCTTTATAGCAATTATTCTGTTTTCTTGTTGGCTTTGTAGATCTCTTCCACTAATATGTAAGGTCCTTGCCCAGAGTACACTATTGAACTCCAAGTTGTAGCATAGTATCTAATATAAAGTATTGTGTTGTTTTGTTTTAAATTTTTTAGTTAACAGTGTAATATTGGCTTCTGGAGTAGAATTCAGTGATTCATCACTTACATATAATACCCAGTGCTCATCACAAGTGTCCTCTTTAATACCCATCACCCATCTAATAGAAGTATTAAGGAGCACTGGGTATTATACGAAAACAATGAATCATGGAACCCTACATCAAAAACTAATGATGTATTGTATGGTGACTAACGTAAAATAATAAAAATAAAATAAAATTTAAAATAATAATAATAATAAACACAGTAAAGGGGTTTCTATTTTAAAAAGAAAACAGGTACCTGAGTGGCTCAGTTGTTAAGCATCTGCCTTTGGCTCAGGTCATGATCTCAGGGTCCTGGGATCAAGTCCTGTGTCAGGCTTCCTGCTCAGTGGGGAGTCTGCTTCTCCCTCTGACCCTCCCCCTTTTTGTGATCTCTTTCTCTCATGCTCTCTCTCTCTCTCTCTCTCAGATAAATAAATAAAATCTTTAAGAAAAAAGAAAACAACTGTGTAGGAGAAAAGTTGTGCTTTTGCCTAGAAGTTTATAATTCAAGAGTGCTAAAGGCATAATTTGAATGCATTTTACTTAAAGTACCTGTTCCATAACAGATATCTGCTCCCCAGATTTTGAGGAAAATATTTTTATTAAATAAAATACTGGTTGTTCATAAGATCAACACTCTGCAAACTCTAATTCTGCCCCAAATTAAAACCAGTATCACAGGTGACTACATTAATCATTCTTGCTATCCCTTTGTTATTAAACAAGTCAAGTCTCCATTCCCTTAGCTACACAATTTTCTATTCCACAATATATATTCCTTTTAAATCAGGGGGGTCTCAACCTAGCAGTTCTTTAGCCAAATCCTGCAGATATATTTTGTTTGGCCAACGTAGTAGTCTTTTAAAGGATTGAATTTCAAGTTCTTTAAACTGAGCATGCATTCTCCCATCTAACAGAGTTCAGGCCCTTCCCTACTGCCTCATACTGGACTCCTTGACACATTTATTTTATAGAAAAATTAACAGAAATGCTGGCAGCAAAACAAGATTAACTGGTTCTGGGTCTCTCATACTGTGGGTGGAAATGCAAGTTGTACAGCTGCTTGGGAAGCCAATCCAGCATCATCTTTTAAATAAAAATACACCTAGACTCTGTGAGTCTGTAATCCTGAATAATTTGGTGAATTGGTCATTTTAAAATTTGGCTTCCAACAAATTGATTTGATTAATTAGCCTCTTTCCAGCATTCAATAATGTTAGGTATTGTTTTCATTTGATTTTTTAATTACTGGTTATGATGAATGCTGTGGTGCACTACCTAGATACCCCTTCAGGACCAAGGCACTTATTTTCCCAGCTGCCAGTAGTGTTGGCTGCTGAAATGCTCACAGCTACAATCTTCTCTGAGAATTGCCCTTGGCCTAAAAGTTGCCTCCCTCAAGGTAATGTATCTTGCCCAAGGGCAGCCAGCATCCAATGACTGATTGGAACAGGATTACAAAGGCCCAGGCCCCTAGCCTCAATTCTGGACAATTCTGAAGAGCCATCCCAGTTCCAGAGCTTCTGGTAGGATCAGATGAGGAATCTGTTGCAACTACACTGCATTTCACCTTCTCCCTTTGTTCAGTCCAGCCCACCACCTTTCCTTCCCCCCTTGGAGGTGTTGTTTCCCACTGCACTCCCAGGCAACTTCTTGAATGCAAATATCCCTCTTCGTAAGAGTCTATTACTCAGAAACCCAATATAACACACTAGTGATATTGAATAATGTTTTTAAATAAAAACAGGTCTTTAAATGTTTTGCAAATTGCAAAAGTAATACATCCTCTTATCTGATGAAAAATATAAAACGCCACTCACCCTATGCCATGGAAATAAGAGTCTTAGTACCTAGATAAATACACAAAAAAATGATGTACTGTAGCTTTGCTCATGAGATCCCAAAGCTGGGAATGACTCTCCACTCTCCAAATAAAGGAACTAACTAAATGATTTAGCATGCACTAACGCCATAGACTATTATGTGGTATTTTAAGAAATAGTGAATTGAAGCAATATTAGTTGACTTGGTAGGATGTTTTGAGGTTTTTCTGAGTAAGAAAAACAAAGATGCAAAGATGTGTGTGTTAAATGTGTGCACAAGTGTATGTATGTGAATACTTATATGAATGTGGAGAAAAGTAGAGCATTAATGTGGGTTTTATGGTGGGAATATACAGATACAGTATGTTGTCTCACATACTGCAAAAAGAACATTCCATTTGCAATTTGATAAATACCTGATGAAGAAAAATTTTAATTAAAATGAAGTTTAGGTTGAGGAGAGGAAGATGGTGGCAGAATAGGAGGACCCTAGGTTTGTCTCATCCCAGGAACACAGCTATATAACTATCAAATCATCCTAAATACCCCAGAAATTGACCTGAAAACTGTCAGAACAGACTCCACAACTAAAGGGAGAGAAGAGGCCACACTGAAGAAGGTAGGAAGTTGTGAGATGTGGTTTGGGGGAGAAATGGGTCATGGGTGCTACAGAGGGGAGGGAGCCATGGTCGTGGAGAAGGAGAGGTGAGAAAGGGAGAGACGTGGTGGGGAGAGAAGGGGGAGAGAGAATGAGGAGGAGGAAAGAGAGAGAGAATGAGAAGGGGGAGAGAGAGAGAATGAGGAGGGGGAGAGAGAGAATGAGGAGGGGGAGAGAGAGAGAGAGGAGGGGGAGAGAGAGAGGGGGAGGGGGGGGAGGGGGGGGGGAGGAGGGGGGAGAGAGAGAAGCACACAGGGGGAACTCACAAGGAGAATGTTTCCCAAAAGCCATTGGCTTGGAAAATGAGAAAGGCTGAATTTTGTGAGTTCTTGCAACCAGTGGGGCTTAAAGCCTGGAGTTTAAAGGTCAGCTGGCTTGGCTGAGATAGAGCCCACAGGACACTGTGCTGCTTCTGGAGAGAAGGCAAGCAAACAACCCAGGGGAAGACACTGTGGAAATAGCCATCTGAAGAGTGCCTGGGGCACACAAGGGGAAGATTCTTTGCTCTTAGAATATGTCCCTGAGAAGCACTGTTCACCTTGATGCCTCTCCAGGAACAAAGGAGCTGGCTGGCAAACATTTCCCTCCCCTACCACTCACAGACACACAGAGCTACCTGCAGGAAGCAGTGTAGTGCCAACACTGGCTGCCTAAGAAGCCCCACCTCCCTTCACTCCAGCAGGACTGGCCTTTTCAGTTATGCCTGCCTCAGTCCCAGCATGTCAGGCCTCTCCCCCAGAAGACCAGCACAAATCCCTTCCTACACCATGTCTCCCAATCAGACAGTTCTGCAGGGCCTCAGTTCTGGTGGAGGTGGTGTCAGGTCTGATTTTATATGCAGACCAGAGCGCACCTAGCTAAAACTCACCATATTCAGGCCAGGGACCAAACACTGCCCGTAGCAGGCAAGGAAAGCCTCTGTAGACAACTGGCCTGAAGGATAGAGCAGCCAGAACACAACAGCAGAGTGCCTGCAGCACACACCAGAAACACTCCCTGAAGCACCAGGCCCTAGGAACTATGTGACCCTTTCTTCATAAGGCCATTACTTTCAGGAGCAGGAGACATAATTGGATTTTCTAGCACACAGAAGAAGGCAGAGACTTAGACTACATGGAAAGATGGAGGAATTTATCCCAAATGAAAGCACACATAGGGCCACGGCCAGAGATCTAAGTAAAACAGATATAAGTAACATGCATGATGGAGAATTTAAGGCAATAATCATAGGGATACTCACCGGGCTTCAGAAGAGAAGACATCAGTGTGACCCTTACTACAGAGATAAAAGTCAAGAAAGAAGCAATCAGAGGTGTAGAGTGCAATAAAGGAGATTGGAAACAGGCTTGATGCAATGAACTGCAGGCTGGAAGAAGCTGAGGAATGAATTAATGACCTAGAAGACAAAGTGATGGAAAATAATGAAGCTGAACAGAAGAGAGAAAGAAGAATTATGCAACATGAGAATAGATTTTGGGAATTCAGTGCCTCCATCAAATGTAATAACATTCATATTATAGGAGTCCCAGAAGAGAGAAAAGGAAGCAGAAAATTTATTTTGAGAAATAACAGGATAAACATCCCTAATCTGGGGAAGGAAACAGACATCCAGATCCAGGAGGCACAGAGAACGCCCATTTAAAAAAAAAAAAATCAACAAAAGCAGGCCAACACCAAGACATATTGTAGTTAAATTTGCAAAATACAGTGATAAGGAAAAATCTTAAAAGCAGCAAGACAAAAGAAGTCCTTAATTTACAAGGGAAGACCCATAAGGCTAGCTGGAGATTTCTCAACAGAAACTTGGCAAGCAGAGGGAGTGGCATGATATATTCAAAGTGCTCAATGGGAAAAATCTGCAGCCAAGAATACTCTATCCAGAAAGCCTGCCATTCAGAATAGAAGAGATAAAAGTTTCCCAGACAAAAACTAAAGAAGTTTGTGACTGCTAAACCAGCCCTGCAAGAAATATTAAAGGGGACCCTGAATGCAAAGGAAAGAGCAAAAGTGACAAAGACAAGAAAGGATCAGAGAAAATCTACAGAAACAATGAAAAACAAGTAATAAAATGGCAATAAATACATATCAGTACTCTGAATGTAAATGGACTAAACCAATCAGAAGACATAGGGTGTCAGAAGGGATTAAAAAAAAAAAGTAAGACCTATGTATATGCTGTGAGACTCATTTTAGACCTAAGGACATGTGGGACAACTGCAGGTTGAAAGTGAGGGGACAGAGAAATATTTTTCATGCAAATGGATGTGAATAGAAAGCTGGAGTAGTAATACTTATATCTGACAAAATAGACTTTAAAACAAAGACCAACGGGGCGCCTGGTTGGCTCAGTCATTTAAGCGTCTGCCTTCGGCTCAGGTCATGATCCCAGGGTCCTGGGATGGAGCCCCGCATTGGGCTCCCTGCTCAGTGGGGAGCCTGCTTCTCCCTCTCCCACTCCCCCTGCTTGTGTTCCCTCTCTCCCTGTCTCTCTCTGGTCAAATAAATAAAAATCTTAAAAAAAAAAAAAGACTAGTAAGAGACAAAGAGGAGCATAATCTAATAATAAAGGGGACAATCCAACAAGACAACATAACAATTATAAATATTTATGTACCCAACATGGGAGCACCCAGATATGTAAAACAGAAGCATAAAAGAATAAATAATACAATAATAGTAGGGGACTTTAATGCCCCACTTATATCAATGAACAGATCATCTAAACAGAATATTAACAAGGAAACAATGGCTTTGAATGATACACTGGACCAGATGGACTTAACAGACATATTCAGGTCATTCCATCCTAAAATAGCAGAATACACATTCTTTACAAGTACACACAAAACATTCTCCACAATAGATCACATATTAGGTCACAAGTCAGGCCTCAACTCATACAAAAAGACTGAAATCATACCATGTACCTTTTCTAACCACAATGCTATGAAACTAGAAGTCAACTGCAAGAAAAAATTTGGGAAGACCACAAATTCATGGAGGTTAAACAACATACTACTAAACAATGAATGGGTCAACCAGGAAATCAAAGAAGAAATTTAAAAAATACATGGAAACAAATGAAAATGAAAACAGAATAGTCCAAAACTTTTGGAATGCAGCAAAACAGGTCCTAGATGGAAGTATATAGCAATACAAACCTATCTCAAGCAGCAAAAAAATATCAAAACAACCTAACCTTACACCTAAGGGAGCTAGAAAAAGAACAATGAAGGCTAACACCAGCAGAAGGAAGGAAGTAGTAAAGATCAGAGCAGAAATAAATGATATAGAAGCTAAAAGAAACAACAGATCAATGAAACCAGAAGCTGGTTCTTTGAAAAAAATTAAAACTGATAAAGCTCTAGCCAGACTTATCAAAAGGAGAAAGGACCCAAATAAATAAAAATAACAAAGGAGAGAGGAGAAATAACAACCAACACCACAGAAATATAAAAAATTATAAGAGTATTATAAAAAAACTATACAGCAACAAATTGCACAACTTGGAAGAAATGGATAAATTCCTGGAACCATATAAACTACCAAAACTGAAACAGGAATAGAAAACTTGAAAGGACTGATAACCAGCAAAGAAATTGAAGCAGTAATCAAAAATCTCCCAACAAACAAATGTCCAGGGCCAGATGGCTTTCCAGGGGAATTCTACCAAACATTTAAAGAAGAGTTAATATCTATTCTTCTCAAACTATTCCAAAAAATAGAAAAGGAAGGAAAACTTCCAAACTCATTCTATGAAGTCAGCCTTACCCAGATACCAAAACCAGATAAAGAAACTACCAGAAAAGATAACTACAGGCCAATATCCCTGGTGAACATGGGTGCAAAAATTCTCAACAAGATACTAGCAAACTGAATCCAACAATACTTTAAAAAAATCATTCACCACAGGGGTGCCTGGTTGGCTCAGTCGTTAAGCGTCTGCCTCCGGCTCAGGTCATGATCCCAGAGTCCTGGGATCGAGCCCCACATCAGGCTCCCTGCTCGGCAGAGAGTCTGCTTCTCCCTCTCCCACTCCCCCTGCTTGTGTTCCCTCTCTCACTGTGTCTCTCTCTGTCAAATAAATAAATAAAATCTTTAAAAAAATAAAAATAAAAAAATAAAAAAATCATTCACCACAATCAAGTGTGATTTATTCCTGTGTTGCAAGGTGGTTCCGTATTTGCAAATCAATATGATATACCACATTAATAAAAGGTAAGGTAAGAACCATATGATCATTTCAATAGATGCAGAAAAAGCATTTGACAAAGTACAACATTCATTCAAGATAAAAACCCTCAACAAAGGAGATTTAGAGGGAATATACTTCAACATAATAAAGGCCATATATGAAAAATCTACAGCTAATATCATCTTCAATGAGGAAAAAGAGCTTTTCCTTTACAGTCAGGAACAAGACAGGGATGTCCACTCTTGCTACCTTTATTTAACATAGTACTAGAAATCCTACCCACAGCAATCAGACAACAAAAAGAAATAAAAAGCATCCAAATCGGCAAAGAAGTCAAACTCTCACTGTTTGCAGATGATATGATACTTTATGTGGAAAACCCAACAGACTCAGTCAACCTTTCACTATTTGCAGCTGACATGATACCATATATACTAAACCCAAAAGGCTCCACAAGAAAAGTACTAGAACTGATAAATGAATTCAGTAAAGTCACGGGATACAAAATCAATGTATAGAAATCTGCATTTTTATACACCAATAATGAAGCAGGAGAAAGAGAAATTAGGAATCAATCCCATTTACAATTGCACCAAATGGAATGGAATATTACTCAGCCATAAAAAGAATGAAATCTTGCCATTTGCAACAACATGGATGGAGCTAGAGAGTATTGTGCTAAGTGAAATGAGTCAGAAAGACAAATACCATATGATTTCACTCATATGTGGAATTTAAGAAACAAAACAAACAAGAGGCAAACCAAGAAACAGACACTTAAATATAAAGAACAAACTGCTGGTTACCAGATGGGAGGTGCGTGGCGGGCGGGGCGGGGGGCGCAGAATGGATGAAATAGGTGATGAGGATTAAGGAGTGCACTTGTTGTGATGAGCACCGCGTGTTGTATGGAAGTGTTGAATCACTATATTGTACACCTGAAACTAATATTACACTGTATATTAACTAACTGGAATTTAAATAAAAATTTTAAATGAAGTTTAAATGTCCATATAACTAAACACAAATTTAAGCTAAAATAGTTTACAGTCATTGAGTGTTGGGAGCGGGCCTGTTTGCTAGAAAGCAATTCATTGAAATCCAACCTATTAAAAGATGAATTTGCCAAATTAAGTTCTAATTTTTTCTGCCGCTGCCTCTTGCTGTTCTATCCCTCAAGTAGTAGGCCAAATGCAATTCTTTCTTTATTTTCCTACAACATGTCCCCCTGCCTGACTTCACTTCTGCCTCTGTCCTCACTTCCCTAAAAAAAAAAAAAAAAAGTCTTTTTGTGGACTTCAACCTTCTTCCTTCCTGACAATGTAAAGCCTATAGTGAACCATCCTAAACCAGATTTCAATCTTCTAGTTGTCAGGGAATTGCATATTTAGTAAGTTGATTATCAAGGAATTTATTCTACATGAATCTACCTAGCTGCATTAGCATACTACCATATCCCTGGCACTCTACTTGGCTCTTTACTTGTGAGGTCTCATTTAATCCTGATAAGCAGCCTTAAGATTTAGGTACTACTATTTGCCCCATTTTATAAATGAGGAAATTCGAACTTAAGAGTGTTTAACTTGCCAACAGACAGAGTTAATAAGCAGCAGAGCTAGGATTCAAATTCAGATCCCAGTGACATTAAGACCAGAATTATTTGCTAGAAAAATAAAACACTGTCCCCCTTCAAGTTAGTTAATGTAAAAATAAATAATATCACTGTTGGTATTCTCCTATGTGCTAGAGGAAATTGGTTTTTTATTTTGGAGGATAAGTTTCTAACATGTTTTTTAAAATCTTTAAAATACACATGATGGGTAAGCAGGGAATTCTTCTCTTAGGTAGGATTCTGCCCTCAGAACATTATTATTTAAGTAAAATGAAGATTTTTCTTTCAAGTACTGCTTCAAATAGAAAAAATATAAACAACCTAAATGTCCAATAGTAAAATCCAAGAATCTTTGTGTTAGCACAAGAACAAGGAAAGTGGTATACAATGAACTTTAAAAGTTTTTTGACGTAATTTATATACAAAAATGCATAGATCTTAAGTTTAATAGCTTGTCAATTATATCTACCCAAATTACCAACACCCAAGACAAGATAAGGAACATTTCAATTACTCCCCAAATTCTCTGGTACCCCTTTCAGGTTGATTCCCATTTCTACAGGCAACCATTTTCTGGTTTCTTGCACTTCACATAAATGGAATCATCTAGTATGCATACTGGTGTGTTTGAATTCTCTTGCTCAAACTGACATTTCTGAAGTTTGTTATCACTATCGCAGGTATCACTAGTTCACTCCTTTTTATTGTCAAGTAGCATTCCTTTGTGTGAATTTACCATAATTTTTTTATCCACTTTGCTGATGACCATTTGGGTTTTTTTAATTATCAATAATAGTATGAACACTTGAACATTTGTGTCCAAGACTTTATGTGGACATATATTTTCATTTCCTTTTGGTAAATACTTAGGAATTCAAAAACAAATATTTAGGAATTCCTGGGTCAAAGGTAGATGTATGTTAACTTTATAAAAACTTGCCAAACCATTTTCCAAAACAGACCATTTTATACTGCCATCACTAACTTGTGCAAGTTCCAGTTGCTTAGCATTCTCTGAGACTGGTATTTTCAGTCTTTCCAATTTTAGACATTCAAGTACATGTGAAATTGCATTTCAGAGTGGTTTAAAGTTCTACTTCACTGGTGACTAATGTTCAGCATTTCAGGTACTCATTGGTTATCCATCTATCTTTTATCAAGCATCTGTTCAAGTTTTGCATTCTTTTTAAATGGGATTGGTCTTAATACTGAGTTTTAATATTCTTTATATTTTATGTACTTATAAATTCTTTATACAATTTCTAGACTATTAAACAAGAAAGATCACCATACATAATTCCAAGTTGACTAGGGTTTTATATAAAGCATATGCTTATAATATAAACACTCACCTGCCAGCCTGACCCACCACTGACAGCATTTTATCAACTCTTCACTTTTTCTTATTATTTCCTCCATTTTTCTAAATATGCACATACCTGCTATTCTGTCCCCCGATTGTAAACACTTTCTATTTTTTTGTCCTATTAGGAAAATTAAAGATTTTGCTTTCTTTCACCGTGATCACCTTTAAAACTTTCCCTGTGACATAAATATAAATGGATGTTTTAATTAAATCAGTTCAGCATTTATATTAGAACTACTTAAGTATTGTTCATGGCATACTCACTTTAGGTACAATGATTGTTTTAATTTTTTTGTTTAGAGTTTCTAATTGCCTTATTTTTGTACCTTATAATTTTCTGGAGAGCTATCCCTATCTCCCCCATCTTCCTATTCCTAACTATACTATAAAAGTCCTTCTCAATAAGGGTAAATACATCAAGTAATCCATTAACTCAACTTTTTCTGGAGAGGAGCCATCCCTCCCAGAGGGTACCAGCCACCTGCTCTACTCTGAGCTACTGGTTCTCTAAGCCTGATGTACAGCTCTTATCATAGAAATCTCCTTCAGCATCATCTCTTCTCTCCCATGTTAGTGCAGGTATATTCTTCATTCTTGGTTTAATCTCTTTCATAGAAGCCATACTTTCCAGAAATTTCCTGACAGAGTCCATAAAAGGGAATTTTTTGAGAGGTATACATTTGGAAATGGATTAATTCTACCCTCACACTTGTATAAGAGTTTGGCTAGTATACAATTCTAGGTTATAAATACTTTCCCTTGGAATATTAGGGCGTTTTTCTGTGGTCTTGTCATAGAAAATTCTAATGCCATTGTGATTACAGATAGCTGGTACAAGTGCTTTAGAAAGCTATTTTTCATTATCCACTAAAGAGAACTTCTAAAGCCAAACAAATGTATACTGACCGAGCAGTATCAGTTCTAGACATAAGCCCCATGAAATAGGTACATATACTAAGTGAAAGATATCTGTACATTACTGTTCGTAGCAGTATTTTTCCTAATAGCCAAAATCCACAATTTACCCAAATGCCTTTTAACAGTTGAATGGATAAATTGGGCTATATTTATGCAATGGAATACTAGACAGCAATAAGAATAAATAATCTACAACTATATGCAATGACATGGGTAAATCTCAATGTTCAGCAAAATATGCCCAGCGTAAAAGCATACATGCTATGTGCTTCTATTTTATAAACTGCAAAAGCTGGAAAAATTAATTTTTGTTAGAAATCAGGATAGCATTAGCCTTAGCAGGAGATAGTTACTAGAAGGGGGTGCTCTATTTGTGATATGACTAATGTTCTGTTTCTTGATCTGGGTGCTAGTTACGAGAATGTGTTCAATTTTTAAAGTCAAGCTGTACATTTATGACATGTACACTTTCTTATATGTAAATTATACCTCATTAAAATTTCCCAGAAAAGTTTACAGCTTTGACTTCGTTTTTTATTTTAAATTTTGTATTTTGGAATAGTTTTAGATTCACAGGTGAATTTCATAGATAGTACAGAGTTCCTGTATCCTCTTCACCCAGTTTCCCTTATAATTAACATCTTATGTAACCATATTACATTTTTCAAAACTAAAAGATTAGCATTGGTACAACACTATGAACTAAACTACAGACTTTATTCATAGTTCACCAGTTTTTCCACTATGTCCTTTTACCATTCCAGGATCCGATTTAAGATATCACATTGCATTTGACTAAGTAATTTTTAATACATCTGATAAGTTGTTTTTTGTTCTTTGCTTTCTTTTTTTCAGAGGGGGGGGCAGGGGCAGAGGGAGAGAGAATCTCAAGCAGACTCCATGCCCAACACAGAGCCCAACACGGGGCTCGATTTCATGACCCTGAGATCATGACCTGAGCTGAAATCAAGAATCAGCTTAACTGACTGAGCCACCCAGGCTCCCCTGATAAATCTTAAAAACAAAAAACAAAAAACCTTATTTTTAGAGAGAGAGAGTATGTGTACAAGCGGAGGGAGAGGCAGAGGGGGAGAGAGAGAGAGAGAATCCTCAAGCAGACACACCGCTGAGTGTGGAGCTGGAAGCAGGGCTCAATCCCGTGACCCTGAGGACCTGAGCTGAAACCATCATACACTTAACCAACTGAGCCACCCAGGTACCCCCTGATAAGTTCTTTTTTTTTTTTTAACAGTGTATTTACAGAAACAAAAAATGTAGATCACATTGCCCAACATTACCAGAATTGCTAAATTCTATATGTTGGAATAACATCCAGCAATTATAACTGAGAAATACCTAATAACATAATACATAAAATGTGGTCTATACTATGATCCCAATGATATTGTTATGTCATTATGTATGTCAACACAAAACTTTTCTAGAAATGTATTAAAATGACATTAGTGGCTAATTTGGGTTATGATGATTATGGGTTATTTTCATATTCTCTTTAAACTTTCCTGGGTGGCAACCCCTCTCAACCAGCTCACCAAGGAGCATTATGCCTTAACGTTCTTAAGTGGGAGTTAGCCACCTTTTTCTATACAGGAGTGCCAGATAGTAATTATTTTAGATACTGCAGGCCATATGGTCTCTTTCACAGCAACTGCTCAACTATGCCATTTTAGTGTGAAAGCAGCCATAGACAATGGCAAACACCCATGAAATTAATGGGTGTGGCCTGTTCCAATAAAACTATTTTTAAATAGTTTTTACAACCTGACCAGGCAGCAGGTCAGGTTTGGCCTGCAGGCTGCAGTTTTCCCAGCCCTGTTCTAAAGCATCTGTCCTATTCATCCAGAGTGGTAGTAACTATGCACTGTCCTTGGACAATTAAGAAAACAGTTATTCCAATCATTTTCTCTTGGGCTTAATTCCTTCACTGAAGTCGTTGAGAAAGATTTCCATATTTTCTAAATTTTCAGAAAATCAGCTACTTCTCCTATAATCATCATTTTCTTTTAAAAAGCATGCATTTTTAAATGAAATCAATATAATATGGAGGAAGGACAAGAAGAGGATGAGAGAAGTACTGATGCAAAGGTTGTGCAAAATTGATATTCCAAAGTAAGGAAGAACACTGGTTATGGAAAGGCATGGATGGATTCCAGAGGTTTTAAAGTTTGACAAACAGGGGCACCTGGGTGGCTCGGTTGGTTAAGTGTCTGCCTTGGCTTAGGTCATGATCTCAGGGTCATGGGATCGAGCCCCACATCGGGCTCCTTGCTCAGCGGGGAGTCTGCTTCTCCCTCTCCCTCTGTCCTAGCGCTTTCCTTCTCTCTCTCCCTCTCTCTCTCTCTCTTTTGTAAGATAAATAAAATCTTAAAAAAATAAAGTTCAATAAACAGAGATTGATGACTCATCGGCTGTGAGGGGAGTGGAATTACTTCATTGATTCTGATTTGTGTACTGAGTGGATGGTGCTAGCATTTACTCTAAATGAGAAATATAGATACACAAAAATACATGAGGAATACTAGTTGGGAAACTTAAGTGCCTGTTTTAAAGACTCTGTCATAATACTTTTCCAGGTGCTCTGTGATAACCATCCATTACTTGGGTCTTGAATTGAGAGATGGCTGTGAGACAGCACCCTTTATACTGCATCTCAGATGATTGCTTTAAAGACTTTTGAACAAGCATGGGATCCGGTTAATTAACTATAACATGTGTATCTTTGGAAAATATAAAGCAGAGAGTCATTTTGGTATTTACAAAGATGAGAACAAAGCCTCCCACCTGTTTTTAGCTCTTTGTAATAATCCCCCTTATAAAATCTTCTATGATTCCAGCTGTCAAGTGAAAAGTTGGACAAGAGATGCATTACTTACTAACTGGAAAGTCTTACATCTATATTTTATTAATGATATTTCATTTATATATCCTAAAGATTTTATGATTAAGCTGGGAGATATATACAATAAGCATACATAAATTCATTATATAGCCTCCAAATATATGGGAAAATTAAAAAAAAAATGGAAAAAGATACATTGGTGAGAGAACTGCTGGCAACAAGTAAAACAATTATGGCCATGACAAAATTCACCAAAATAAATCAGCTTTGTCTTTGACATTCTCTTTCAATGGCATCCTGGATCCAATCAATTGTCACAGATCCATCACCATGCCCTTTACCATCTGCCCCTCAGCTCCATTCCCAGAGCCCTTTCAAAAGCTCAGCCTCGCATTTCTTTTCTCAATTATTTCACCTGCTCTCCATGCCTCCAGGCTCTCCCCGCACTTAATCCACTTTCCTTCCTGCTGCCAGAATTCATGTTAAAGCTTTACTGATGATGTAACTCCCTAACTACAAAAGCTCATCTTCAGCTACTGCAGCCAAATTACATCACTTGCACTTCCCAGAACCCTCCTCTCACTCTTCAATTTCTGGCCACCCTCCATTTCTTAATGCTCTTCATTCTTACCAATTGATCTCCTTCTCCCTTGGTCATCATCTGTGTCTATCAAAATCCTGCCCATTCCTCAAGACTGGCCTGAGAATTCTCTAACTCTCCTTTTTGGGAGCTGTTATAACTACCGATGGAACTGGGAAGTAGGCCTGGACAGCATAGAAGTTGCACGCATTCCCTTGACTCGAAGTGGACTTCCTGTACCTTAGGAAAGCTTAGGTGGCACATAGAGACATTAGTCAAATCAGTACAGAACAACGATGTGATCCTTATCAAAGCAGATTTCTCCACATCCTTTCCTTGGACTACAGTTGTCTGTCTTATTTGTTAGATAGCAAACTCCAAGAGTTTGTACTTTAAACCTCTTGGTATCCTTGAGGAGCTTCAGGCAGTGCCTTCTTCATAGTCCATACTACATTAAATCAATTTAGTTGTAAATTTGTGCCTGGACAGCTAAGCACACGTGAGTCCCATCGTGCCAGCACTGGTATAACTGCTTCTTCTGTGTCATCAAGTATCATACACATTGCTTTCTGTCCTGGCCTATTTCTAACCAGCATTCCTGGGCTCTAATAGCATGGCCACAGAAGGACTGAGGTCAGTCTTGCACATGGCAAAGACTAAGTAATAGGAAAATTTCCACCTCAATCTTCACAATTAGTGCACAAAATGAGACACCTATACACCAAATGAATGTAGGCCGGAGCACCGACTACTGACCAGAACAATATAACAAAAAAAGACACAGGAGGAATGTGTTAATTTTTTTTTCCTTTTGACTTCAGCTAATGAAGCAGTGCCCCCACAGAGGCTGGAAAGATAGAGACGTTAGTCTATGTGTTTATTTATTAACTTATTATGCTTTCTGTGTGAACAAAAAAACAAGGAATAACAAATAGGAGAGAAATGCTTTAATTAAATAGAAACACAGTGTAGAGAAACAGACTGTGCCATTAGGGCCCAGGCACTTTTTTTTTTATGCTTTTGGCTGAAAATGCAATAAGATACAGAGCTCAAGGCATCTTTAATATTACATGGTTGTTGCTTTCCTCCCCAAATGGTTTCTTTAAATACCTACAATGCCTGGATAGCCACCTGAAGACAAATAACACATGGTTTTGGCCTGATATGAGCCAAAAGAGATAGAAACAATAATGGCCAAATATATAGTTATAGACAATGCCTGCCCATAGCAGGGAACGAGCTCTCAAATGTTGTATGTTCACTGTTTCATGCAACACAGAATTCTTAGTTTTATCGAGAGCTGAACCTCACCTCTTTATAGAAAACTATCCACTTTGTCATACTACCACCCACCCACACCCACACACACACACACACACACACACATACACTCAAACCGAAAAGGATTTTAGGAATTCTGAGAAGACCCAAGACTCAGGATTTTAGAGCTAGAAGGAACTCCGGGTATAATCTTATAAATTCCTTTCTCATATTTCACCAGAGTAAGCAGAGGCTCAGAGCAGTAAAGAGATTTGCTGATTTGCACAAGAGTGTCTGAGTCAAGGACAAGACACCAAGTTTGTGGTAGTGGGGCCAGCACTGTTTCCAATTAAGCTTTCTGCAGAAAATGAACTTTCTAGCTAGGTTTTAAGACCATTATTTATATAACTGAAAAATAAAGGGTTTCTAATTTAAAAGGACTTCCAAGGGACTTCTCTGCAAAAATGGATCATTTTCTTTTTATCTTGGCCTCTGATGTTCCTGTTATAAATCTAAGACTAGGTCTTTCTTGCACATGATCACCTTAGTCTACAGGAATAGAAACCAACACACGGCAAACTTATAACACATCTTCCGAATGTTCTCCTAATCCCATTGCAGGTCAAAATGAAAGCTACCCCAATTAGAAATCAATTTTTGAAAAATTTGCAAACATAGTTTGTAATTTTGCCAGGCAAGCCTATTAACTTCTTTAAAAAGAAAGGAAAGAAAGAAAGAAAAGAAAGAAAGAAAAAAGGCTTGCAACTACTCAGGTTCCTGACAGTCTAAGTTTGGACCAAAAAAAATTTAGAGTTGCAAGCTATTTCTTCACCAAATTACAGATTTCATGCCTTCCTCCCTATCCCAGCACAAATACGTTCCCCTACATATAGATCACTCAAGGAAACTCCTGGATGTCAAAACAGGCCCGGTGGTTTCCTGGGTGATAACTGAATACTGCAGTGAAAATGTAGGAATGCTCTTCCTTAGAAACACTGACAGCCAGCTGACAGAATGTAAGAATGCTATCTTTTTTTTTTTTTTTTACCAGAGTTTTGAATATATTTGAGTATTTCCATAATGCACAAGGAATACACAAGGGGGAGATCCCTTAACGTCAAGTTTCCATAATAAGAATATACATGTCCTTCTTTCTCAAGTCTGAATAGGAAATTCGTTTATTACATGTGTAGTCACTTTTTAGGCTTTCAGAATACTTTCTCATATCAGTCCATTTGATCCCTACACAAAGTTAAAGTAAGATGAGCCTGTCTTATTATCCTCTTGTTTAGATAAAGAACTTAGGTACAAAGAGATGAAGTGACTTGCTAAAGGTCATGGCAGAAATGGGACTAAACAGTTTTCTAAGACTGCTCTCTTGTTAAAAAAATTGAAAGGACATACTCGGAGAAGACAAATATGATAACATATGGATCAGAAGATAAATTGAACATATCTGTTATGATGAAGTCTGTTAATTCCACATGTATTAGACATCCCCCAGTGGTGTCTCATACACCTCTAAAACTCAGTATCCTTACTAGCATTACTATTATTATTACCCACACAGCCAAACATTTAGCATGACTCTCCAGCCTATTGTCTTTTATCACATTGAATGGTAGGACTACTCAGCTTGCCCGCCAATCGGCAATCGATAACACTCAGCTCCTCTTTCTCCTTCACCCACCACATTGGGTTGTTCAGTCTCTTCACCAGCACTTACCTATGCTCTCTCTGGTCTTCATCTTGACACTCAATGACCTAGTTCAATTCATGACCTTTCACGAGGAATAGTAAAACAGACCTCTAATTGCTCTTCTTGGGCTATAGTTTTACCTTCTCCTAACTGCCCTTCCAACTGTTGCCAGAATGACCTGCTCGCCCCAAAGCAACTACAGCATTCAACCACCTTTGAGCACTTCCAGGACAAAGTACAGATTCCTTAGCGTGAGCAAAATAAGACTTTTCCATCTTGATCCAACCAAAATTTCCATCCTTCCCTCTGTAGATTTCTACATCTTTTCTGTACAGTGCAAGGATTTCTAAGATTTCCTTCCAGCTGACATTCTGTGATTTGCTAAAGAAAATGGCGCTTGAGAGATATGACAAAAAACCCTGTTTCTGAACTTTCAGAAATATCTATATGTCAGGGTAGAATAGTGAGCTTTAAATACATATCAGGGAAGTAGTACCAGTCAGGAGAGAAGGTATGCTATCCACCCAAGTGGAGCAAACAAATCTAAAGAGAATTTCATTTATCCTCTAAGCTACAAGCCCCAAATCTACATTAATATGATTTCTTACCGAGGAGCACTGCATATTCAGGACCATTAGGCTGGATTCTCTAAGGGGCTGAATTGAGAGGTGAAGCTATTACTTGCATTAAAAATTAATTAGTTGTGGTAGGGGGAGAAAAAAAGAATGTGAAGTGGTACATGTGCAGAAAGTAGCCTGAGAAGGCTATTAACCAATGGGGGCAGCGAGGAAGAGACAGAAGCCTCTCCAGTCTCCCCTCCCATCCATCCTTCACACAGCAGCTTGAAGAACCTCTTTTCAAATGCCATTTCCCTCACGATAACCTGCAGTGGGTCTGAGTTAGATGCATTTTAATAGTGACTTAATGAGATCTGTTTCACGGCTAATGTGATTGGTCAGGCAAAACCCAATTATTATTTTAGATTAATCAGCTTTTCAGTAGATTCTGTGACCACATGTAGACACAGGAGGCTAGTGTAACTGATCAAACTGGAACCCTATTTAAATTATAGACTGATTCTCTTCTGCCTTGGCTTCTCTAGGTCTTTCCTTTCAAAGGCAGCCTTGGGCCCTTAGCCCCTCAGGCACACTGCCAGGCTGAAGTAAGGCATTGTTACCAAGCTCTGAGAACTCTGGGAATCTCTGCATTTTATGCTCCAAGAAATCCAGCAACATTTTCCCAAGCTTATGTATCATTCAGAGAGAAAACAAAGAGGAATGGACTACAATTCAAGTTTGTGAAAAAAGGTCATTCAAAATAGCCAAACCTTTCTTGGATGGGAAATCATAGGCCGTGTTTGCATGAAGCAAGAGGAGGAAATGTAGATATTCTGGAATAAATAGGTTGCTGAGGAAATCATTAAACACTTAAAAAAAAAAACCTTCAACTTGCTGGATTTGGAGAGTGGACATTAGCTGCATTTACTCCTTTGGTCTACAGAAAGGCAGAGCTGTAAGTTCCAGATTTGAGGTTTTTCCCTATTACTAAAAGCAGCCATTTAGGCAACTTTGACAAGTGGTAAGCAATAAATGCTATTAGTTTTATTTAAAATGCTTTTTCAGAGATCATTTGTAACTAAAAATTCTAAAGACAACTTGATATTAAAGTGCAATACTTATGTCAGAACACGTTTTGCTTGGGGCGCCTGGGTGGCTCAGTTGTTAAGCGTCTGTCTTCGGCTCAGGTCATGATCCCAGGACTCTGGGATCGGGATCAAGCCCCGCATCGGGCTCCCTGCTCCACGGGAAGCCTGCTTCTCCCTCTCCCACTCCCCCTGCTTGTGTTCCCTCTCTCGCTGTCTCTCTCTCTCTGACAAGTAAATAGAAATCTTTAAAAAGAAAAAAGAAAAAGAACATGTTTTCTTGACCAGGACAAAGCAATTAAAGTAATGAGAGAGATTCTATCAAACTGACTAGAAACTCATTTTCTGATTTTTGGTGTTTAATTTCACCCTGAGTTAAAGCATTATTTTTGTCCTAGGGAAAGCCTGATCAAGACCCACATACTGAATTATAAACATGAACAGTGAGCAACGGTAAATCATTTACGATCTCTAGTAGATTAGGGATAGTAGTAGCAACTACACTTGCCAGCATATGAAAGTCACTTTTTTTTATAGCACATTTTCTGACATGGAGGTGGCTGACAGAAAAAGAGGCTTTCAGATGTCATGCCTGAACTTCAGGGATTTGGTCCTCGTCTTTTAAGCCAAAAAAAACCAGTTTTCTTAGTTTCAATAGATTGAAGAGTCCTTCATATGTTAGCCTTTCTTTTCCTCTGGATTTTCAATTACTTATGGCTAATGTTCCAAATTTCAATGTGATTAGTGTTCTACTGATCTGCATTTTAATTTTCTCTATTAAAGTAAATGGAAAAAATTTTAAAACCTTATTAGACTCTTTTCAAAGTGGTGAGGACAGGATAGAGAATAAATGAGAAACTTCAGATCTAAAGTAATGGGAAAATACTTCCATAAGAGATCATTCTAATCTGAATTCAGTATACTATGTAAATATCCGAACTGGACTATAATTTATAACAAATGCACTAATAACAGTTTATCAATTACCTTTTAAGATATACTGAGATATAATCCACACCATAAAATCCACCCTTTCAAAGTACACAATTCAGTATTTAATATTTTGACAAAATTGTGCAACCATTACCAAAATTTAAGTTTTGAACATTTCATCAACCTAAAAGGAAACCTTGTACACATTAGTAGTCACTTGAATATTACCTTTCAAAATATTTTACAAGGACTCAGTGTATGTACTTTCTCAATGTAGGTCACTCAAATAAATAGCTGAGTCAGTTGATTTAGTAGTTTATTAAAAATAATCTGACCAGCTTATGAAAATCCTAATACTAGCTAACATTACCTGTGAACTTTTGTCAAATGTTTAATGAATAAGCAAAATGGGGGGGAGGGGGACTTACATTACTATATTTGAAGATGCCTGAAAGAATTCTTGAGAATGTGGTAGTGGAAATCTCTTCTTGCATTTAGCAACAAGAAAAAAAGCATCAATTGCAAAATACCAAATAAAGTTTAAATGTTCTTATCTCCACCTGAGTGTTACAGAGTTCTTGTGTTTATCTGACCAAAGAACTGAGGAAAAAAAAATCCATGTTATGTTCCGTATAGGCATGGTATCCAAAACAGAACAAAAGACAGCCATAGCCACTGTTTGGATTTAATTGTGTCCCCCAAAATTCATATGCTGGTGCCCTAATCCCCAATAAGACTGCATTTGGAGATAGGGCCTTTATAGAGATAATTAAGGTTAAATGAGGTCCTAAGAGTGGGGTGGTAATCCAGTATAACTGGTGTCCTTATAAGAAGGGACACCATGGATGCACATACACAGAGAAGTCCATGTGAGGATGCAACAAGAAGGCTGGCATCTGGAGTTCAAAGAGAGGCCTCAGAAGAAACCAAACCTGCTAACACCCTAATCTTGGATCTCCAGCCTCCAGAACCGTGAGAAGTTTCTGTTGTTTAAATCACCAGTTTGTGGTATTTTTCATATTGCAGCCCTAGAAAACTAATACAGCTATAAAAACCAAAGTATTAGAGTTTTTAATATGCTGTCTTGAAATGGACACATTGTGGTTCTTAGTCTTACAGAGGCTCTAAACCTAGAGTAGTGGCAGCTATTTAAGGGCATGCAAGATATGTCAAATAATATTTAATGGAATTTTTTTACTAGGTCATGTGTCAGAGAATAGATACCAAGGATAAATGGGAACATGCTACAAAAAAATGAACTTGCCAGGTACAGGAACTATTGAGAATTATTTTCTCCAAGTCATAATTATTTAACAGATGTTTACTGAAACCTTACTATGTGTTTGTGTACTATGCTAGTTGCTAGAGATATGGAAATGAACACAGCCAATCCAGAAACTAACATTATGGAACATCTAGTATAGTGAGGGAAGTAGAAACTAAGCAAATAAGCACATAAACAACTATTAAAATTTGTGTTGAGGCCATATAAAGTAAGTGAGGGTGCTAATAGGAATATGATGTCAATGTAGGGTTCAATGAATGCTCCTATGGGAGAATTTCAGGTGAAAGATGAATATAATTTAGCCTTGTGAGAAATGGAAGGAAACGTTTTCGAGATGCAGTGAAGGTGCCAGGGTAATACAGAGTTTGAACATGCTCTAGATGTGCATTTGAGCACAGTTATAGCCCCAAGGAGTATGAAAATTGACTACATATGTACTCTCAAGTGATAGAATACATGTTGGGAAGGGAATCTCTGAGCTAGTACAAAGTAGCATGAGTTGGTACCACTGGGGGGTTATGACTAATTAGATGTAAAATCCAGGGGGATATCTCTTGGGTAGTCTCATACAGCTTGCCATTGGAGGTATGAACATTTCAAAAAGACCTGTCAAAGCCAGCTTAAGGAGATACTGGCTAAATATAGGATCGATAAATAGATAATGCTAATAATCAATTATAACCTATGGAATCCATGAGTCTACACTAATATAAAAAATATGAATACAGAAATGGAAATCAAAAAAGAATCTCTTCCTTACAGTACAACGTCAACAACTAGAAAATGTAGAAGAAATAATGGGATTACAGAATCAACATCTGGCAACAATTATAGTAATAATTCAGGCATAAAACAACAATAGATGTTAAAATTATTGGGTAAAAGTTTAAGAATAAGATTTTATATAGTCTGGAAGTATCTACCCATAAAATACTTAAAAGTAACTCTATGGTGGAAAAACCTGACAGTCAACATCTTAATCATGTGACTCATCAAGTGATAAAAGTTACCACCACAAGTGATAAGACAAATAGATATTTGCCCCCTTATTTGCAATAAGAAGAAATACAGTTTATGACAGACCCTGGCCAAAATGCATAACATAGATCTAAGGATCATGAAACATTGGGTAAATCCAACTTGAAGGGCATATTGCAAAATGAGTAGCCTATACTCTTTACAAATATCAAGGTGATTGTATTCAAGGGAAGATTGAGCAATAAGCTCTTCTAGGTTCCTATAGAGCACAAGAGTACCTAATCAGAATTCTTTGCAAGCATTGAAGTCTGCCACCAGCTAATTAAAAATCCCTGACTGAACTTCTCTGGGTCATAATATGTTAACTGGTACCATGTTTGATTTCTCTGAGAAATTCTAGAACTGGACAAAACATACAGAGCAACTGCTTTTAGGCATTAGGCCAAAGGCAGCAAAGAATTCAATATTTGAGAGAGGGAAACAGGAAGTGAGATCTATGTTCACTCAGGCTCCTCAGCTGATGAATATTTCCCAGGCACAGCACATGGAGGCTGAGCCGAAGCAAAGCAAGAAAATCCCACTTGAGCGAAGTGGCTGAGCAAGGGTGGAGCCTGGGAGTGTTGGGGGGGGGTCCCCTCACACATTACTGGCTGAAGACTGGGTGGCATATGTGCAGGGCAAGACTTACAGAAGCTGTGAAGATTTCAGTTGCTCTTGGGTTGAGAGTGGAACAGACACATTAAAAATCACACAATGCTGGGATACAGAGTTCTGGCCTTTCAGAATGGAAGTATCTCTAACACTACACACATTCAGCTGAAATGTCAAAGTACAGGATTTAGGATTAAGGAACATACTCTAGAGCAAGGACTTCTCTACAGTCATCCTAAATGCTTAACAATAAACTCTAACAGGATGAGGAAGTGATTACAACAAATTCACTTCCAGCCAGCAAAAAAAGAAAAAAAAAAACACTAAAGAAAGATAACAATTTAGATTTAAATGTATTATTTACATTGTCCAGCATATAAAAAAAATTACAGGGCGCCTGGGTGACTTAGTTGGTTAAGCATCTGCCTTAGGCTCTGGTCATGATCTCAGGGTCCTGGGATCCAGCCCTGCCCTGCATCACACTCCCTGCTCAGTAGGGAGTCTGCCTCTCCCTCTCCCTCTGCCCTTCCCACCTGCTCATCCCACACGCATGTGCACGCTCTCTCACACGCGTGCATACATGCACGCACTCTGTCTTTCAAATCAAATCTTTAAAAAAAAAACTACAAGATGTGAAAAAGCAGAAAAATGTGACCAATAACCAAGGAAAAAGCAATGTAATCACAAAGATGATACCGATGTTGGAATTTACAAAGATCTTAAAGTAACTCATAAATATATCCAAGACCATAATAGAGAATATGGTCTTAATGCATGAATAGTTAGGGGATGCTTAGCAGAAAAAGGGGAGACAACTAAAACTTCTAGATATAAATTCTAAAACTGAAAAGTTCAGTATAAGAAACATTAAAAAGATCACTGAGGGTTTTTTAAGTATTTATTTTTTATTTGAGAGAGAGAACATGAGAGTGATAGAGCACAAGCAGGGGGAGGGGGAAAGGGAGGGGGAGAACAGACTCCCTGCCCAGCAGGGAGCCCAACTCGGGATTCGATCCCAGGACCCTTAGATCATGACCCCAGCCAAAGGCAGACACTTAATCGACTGAGCCAGCCAGGCACCCCCTCATCGAGTGAGTTTTAAAAGTGCATTAGTGATGGTAGTCAGTAGCTTGAAGACAAAGCCATTGAATTTGTCAAATCTGAAGAGAAGCAATAACAAATAATTGATGAACTGTACACAAAATATTAAGCAGTATAACACATGTGTCATTGAAGACCAAGAACAAAAATATAAATGATGGCTCATCATTAGTATTAAGGGTTATCAAAAGAAAAGGACGTAGTTAAATACTAAAAAGTATTAATTCCTAATTGTACACATGGCATAAAAAATACCATTCAAATATGTTTGAGACTAAAGACATTCCAATAAGCAATAACTGAAAATTTGCTACCAACACACCTGCACTAAAAAGGACTTAAATAAGTCCTTCAAACTGATACTAGATGGAAAGAAGACTTTAAAAAAATGGAACAATACAATATATACACTGGGAAACTCAAAATAATCAGGGGTCAATTCTTCCCAAATTTTTCTACAGATTTAACAACCCCCCCCAAAAAATACCCAGAATATTGATAGAAATTGACAAGTTGGTTCTAAAAATTGATACAAGAAAAAACGCATCTAAAATAGCCCAAGTATCTTGAAAAAGAATGGAGTTGGAAGACTTATACCACTTCAAGACTTCATAGCAAGTTGCAGTAATGAAGACAACATGGTAATGATATACAGAGAGATGGAGGAAATCACTGAAACAGAACAGAGTTTACAGAACTAGAACCAGCCATGTATATTCAAATATTTTTATAAAGTGGCCAAGGTAATTCAATGAGGAAAGGGCAGGCTTTTCCATAAATAGTGCTGGATCCACGGTATCTGTATAGGAAAAAAAAAATGAATATATATACAAACCAATATATACATATATACAAATTAATTCAAAATGCACTGCAGACCACAATCAATGTGTTTGTTAACAATGGAGAAGGAGTACACAGCCAATAAACTGGTTGTTTATGCTCAGGTTGTTCACCAGTCAGACCAAAGTGTTGAATGGAGTGGCTTATAATTTTTATTTTTTTGGACATAAGAAACGTAAAAGAAAGTATCTGAGGAAAAGCCCTCATAAAGGTACAAGGTGATATTCTGTAGATAATCTATACCAACCTAATAACAATGGTTTCTTTAGTAAGATTTTAAACAATGTTCCAGCCTTCTACTAAAGATTCCCTTGGAGACTACTAGATTCTCAAAGGAACAGGATAGAAATAAATGTATATGTAAATCTCCATGGATATTTTTCCACTCCCTGGGGAAAGTCTAAGTATCATAATAATTATTCTAATCAATAATAATATCTTTAAAGACAGAAATTAAATTCTGTTACTTCCACAGTACGACACCAGGAGTCGGACATTGGTAGCCAAGAGCAAATGCTGCAGAAAGGGCACGTTCCCATTTCACCCAAAGTCTGGCCTCGACCACAGTGCCCCTGTGCACATTTATAATACAGAC
This sequence comes from Phoca vitulina, assembly GCF_004348235.1. NCBI lineage: Eukaryota > Metazoa > Chordata > Mammalia > Carnivora > Phocidae > Phoca > Phoca vitulina. The sequence continues at coordinate 2,256,921 of NW_022589742.1, forward strand.
TCTAATGGAGGGAAGCTGTTGGTATTGTTTACATTTCTTCATATAACTAGTGTGCTTTCAGGGCCTTAGTTTGGGGCCCTTTTCCTTGTTCCAAGAATTCTGCAATGTGTTTCTTATGTAAAAGTCTCTTTTTGCTACTCACTGGGAGGAAAATGGTTTCTAAACACTGCTCACTATGGTAAACACTACTTTGTGATGACATCTGGAGTGGAGAGCTTAATGCTGAGGGAGCCTTTGCCTTCGAGCTATTGTTTATGCTGTAGGGGGAAAAAATGGTCTTGTCACATGAACTTTCAGACTGGAGATGGCCCTAAAGTTGTCTTGTACCAGCCTTAAATTTTTAGTTCAGAAAAGAATCTTGGTCTTAGAAATTTATTTTTTAAAAGATAATTATGTACAAAGCACCAAGTTTTAAAAATAACTCACAGAATGGCCTTAGTGTTCAATGTCCACGGGTATGTTTGGGAGTTATGCTACCTATAACTTACATCCCAGAATAAAGTTGAGTGAATTAGAAAAAAAAATGAAATTCTGTTATTCTCACCTGGGAAAATGAGAGTATCATTAAAATCTACAATAAGTGCACTGTGCTATCCTGTGGGAGTTTGAAATTGTTTCCTGACTCATTCAGATAACGATTTCTCTAATGATTTAATTTGTGTGTTTTAAAGTGGCCTACACTGAGCCAGGCTTGAGAAAAAAAAAATTTTTTTTTAAGGAAACAGCCTTCAAATAGTTCTAGAACTCAACTAGTGATCCAAGGAATCTCTGCACCAAACATTGATAACTTGTGTCTCATTTGTAAAAGTGGGACAGGGTCCTCTTTAAATACTATATTAATTGCTGATTCTGTGCTTTTGCATCTATGTGAAATATCTTTAAGAACCAGCATTTTCTTTTTTGCCTTTGAAGTTACCTAAGATGCCAGAATTTTTATTTTGTATTTGATTCTAGTGTGAAGGAACTCAAAGTAAAAGACTTTTTGTAAGCTAAATCAAAAATAGTACTTCAAGGGCCATTTTCTCCCTAGGAGATTAGAGTTTATTATATATCTGATGCCCAGCACAAAGAACTGAGAATTGAATAGGAAGATTTTTTTTCTCATTTTATTCTTCATTCGGAGTTGAGATTTGCAGTCCATTTCAAGCATTGTCTCAAGTAGTTCAGACAAACAAGAATTTTGTATAGAAATACTGTGATGTTTCATATACTTAGTGAGTAGACAGATTAACAGTATCTCTTCTATTTCTGTCTTGGCCACAAGAAGACAGTTATTGGTTGCAATACACCACACCACACCTCCGAATAGAGATGGGCTCCACTGGCAGCACTGCCAACATTTTATGTTCATTTGGTTTCTCTTGTAACCACACCCATTTCAGCGAAAAGCTATAAAGTCAACCAGCTATTTAGCAGATAATCACCAGCACACTAAAGCTTGACTGAATTTGCCACATTTCAACTGATTTTATGGACATTATGTACACAAAGGATAATTTCAGGTGATCAACAGTAGGAAGACACAAATTAGAATTTACATCACAAAATACTGAAATAACTGGTGAGTTTGCAACTGGAAGGAGATCTAACGCTGATTAGACTCTAATTTAAGTCACAGTTCAAGGGAGCATTATGATTATGAAAAGGCTTCACAGATACACCTCTTACTTGATATCAGTTATCCATTCTTAAAAATCATCTTGCTTGAAAACACTAATCAGGAGGTAATTTTCCATCATTTTAAATGGAAAACAATATAATGTATTTTATATAAACCCCAAACTTCTAACCAGCTTCCTTTAAAGTAATGAAAAATGGTAAAACAGAGAACTGTTATCATGTAGTATGTAAAATGCTTAAAACAGAACTTCCTGGGGCACCTAGGTGGCTCAGTCAGTGAAGCGTCTGCTTTTGGCTCAGGTCATGATCCCAGGGTCCTCGGATCGAGTCCCACATCGGGCTCCCCTGCTTGGTGAGGAGTCTGCTTCTCCTTCTCCCTCTGCCTTTCCCCGGCCTGCTAGTGATCTCTCTCAAATAAATAAGATCTTTAAAAAAAAAACAGGACTTCCTGATCAAACAATTAATATGTTTTTAAATAGCTGCTGTGTATGTTGTGACATGGCCTGTCTTTTTTTTATGCATTTATAATTTTTTTAAATTTTATTGTGTTATGTTAGTCACCATACATCATTGGTTTTTGATGTGGTGATCCACAATCCACTGTTTTCGTATAACACCCAGTGCTCCATGCAGTACGTGCTCTCCTTAATACCTATCACTGGGCTAACCAATCCCCCCTCTCCCCTCCCCTCTAAAACCCTGTTTATTTCTCAGAGTCCATAGTCTCTCATGGTTCATCTCTCCCTCCAATTCCGCCCCCCCCATTTTTCCCTTCCTTCTCCTAATGTCCTCCATGCTATTCCTTATGTTCCACAAATAAGTGAAACCATATGATAATTGACTTTCTCTGCCTGACTTATTTCACTTAGCATAATCTCCTCCAGTCCCATCCATGTCGATGTAAAAGTTGGGTATTCATCCTTTCTGATGGCTGAGTAATATTCCATTGTATATATGGACCACATCTTCTTTATCCATTCATCTGCTGAAGGGCATCTCAGCTCTTTCCACAGTTTGGCTATTGCGGACATTGCTGCTATGAACAATGGGGTGCATATGGCCCTTCTTTTCACTACATCTGTGTCTTTGGGGTAAATACCCAGGAGTGCAATTGCTGGGTCATAGGGTAGCTCTATTTTTAAATTTTTGAGGAACCTCCACACTGTTTTCCAAAGTGGCTGTACCACTCTGCTCAAGAATGTTTGGGTCAACCAGGAAATCAAAGAAGAACTTAAACAATTCATAGAAATCAATGAGAATGAAAACACATCAGTTCAAAACCTATGGGATACTGCAAAGGCGGTCCTAAGGGGGAAATACATAGCCATCCAAACTGCACTCAAAAAAATAGAAAAATCCTGAATTCACCAACTAACTCTACACCTTAAAGAACTAGAGAAAAAGCAACAAATGATGCCTAAGCCATGCATTAGAAGAGAAATAATTAAAATTAGAGCAGAAATCAATGAATTAGAAACCAAAAACACAGTAGGTCAGATCAACGAAACTAGAAGTTGGTTCTTTGAAAGAATTAATAAGACACGGCCTGTCTTTGGACAAACAATTTTTGTGACTCACATCCCCTTTGTTGACACCTGGTGTAGTTTTAAAGATTCCTATATGTAACTCTGACATTCTAAGACTGTCTGGAATGTAAGTCAAAAAGTTCTTAAAAATACTGTATTCCGTTTTTGTGACCTAAATATAAATTTCCCATAAAAATTGTGATCAGAAAGTAAAACACTGAATTGAGAAATAAATCCATTCTATGAAGTTTGGGTATTAAAAGCCAAGAAATATTCTATGGAAAACCTTAACAGAAAAATATTCTTTTTTAAGATTTTATTTGTCAGAGAGAGAGAGACAGAGAGCGCGCACGCACAAGCAGGGTGAGTGACAAGCAGAGGGAGAAGCAGGCTTCCTGCTGAGCAAGGAGCCTGATGCGGGAACTTGATCGCAGGACCCTGGGATCATGACCTGAGCTGAAGGCAGACGTTTAACCAACTGAGCCACCCAGGTGTCCTAACAGGAAAATATTCTGTAAGGGATGCCTATAGAATAAGAACTGGTCCTGTACATACTATACACAAGAGAAAGAGGAAGCTAGAGAAGAAAATGGTCAGCCAAGATCACAATAGAAATGAATGGAGAAGCAAAAAAGCAGGTTGGTTAAAAATTTTGAAGAACACAATGTAAAAACTTTTCTGATTTGCAACTGCATATACATATACAAAAATATCTTTATTTCCCTTGTCACACTTCTTCTATACCTACTTTACACATGCTAAACTTTGGATTGGGCCAACTATTTACCCTGTTTATAATGCATGATATTAAGTATAATAATATAGGATACAATACGTTAATAGTTCCTGACTTACTATGGCTTAGGTTCAGCTTCAAGTGACCCAAACAGATCAAAATGGCTTAAGCAAATTTATCTCTGTCTCATATAAATGAAGTCTGGAGGTAACTAGTCATTCTTCCAATCTAAACCTATGAATTCAAGCTCATGATTCGAGATGACGCTTCAGCTCTAGCCATTATGTCTACATTGAAGCCAGCAGGGAGATGGGGCAAATAAGAGTGCACCTTCTCCATTTAAGGACATGTCCAGAAAGTTGCTCATAATATTTCTACTCACATTCTGTTGGCAAGAACTTAGTAATGTATCCACACCTAAGTTCAAAGTCATCTAAGAAACGTAATGTTCATTCTAGACAACTATGTGCCCAAATAAAAATCAGAAGGTTTCTACCACTAAAGAAGGGAGTAAGAAAAGACATTCAGGGACAACTAGTATTTTCTCTGTAGTATCAGTGCAAATTCATGGTCTACCTCAGGGGTCAGCAAACTGTAGCCCAGGTGCCAAATTCAACCTTCCATCTGTCTTTGCATGTGAAGTTTTATTTCCACAGCCATGCCTATCCTTTTTCGTGTTGTATATGACTGTGTTTGGGCTACAGTAGCAGAGTTGAATAGCTGTGGCAGAGACCATTACGGCCTGCAAAGCATGAAGTATTTACTCTCTGGCCCATTACAGAAAAAAGTTTGCTGACCCCTGATAAAAGTCAGGTTTCCCAGTCCCTGCTCTCATCGCTCTCCACATTTTGTTTGTGGGCTCTTCCTCTGTCCATTCCTTAAACAGTAATATTCCTAAGGCATTGACCTTTGTTTTATACACTCTTGCAATCCATGATCCACCAGGACAATCTCATTTGCCAAATAAGGAAGATACCTTTGCTTGAAGCTGATGGTATTGTTCTGATGGAAGACAAAGAAGTAGTAGAGACTTTCTATTTTAATTTTGTATTCTCCATCCAGGTAAGTGTTGCTTGCACTGAAACAGCTAAAAGATTGTAAAATGGTACAGAGCTGTTCTTAATGCATCTCTTGGCCTAATCAAATCCTATCTCTAGGGATTGAAAAAATATATATACATGTAGTTAGGTAACTACTGATACTTGAATAATCAGGGAAAACAAGAGATTTTGAAAGATTTGAAACAGACACATGGTATTTTAACTTTCCAGAGAACAAATGTGATTTCTACCAAATTCAGCCTAGCAATATTAACACCATTTATTATCAAGATTCTGGAATGATTTATTAAAGAAATGGTATATAAGCACTAAAATATTAGAAGTGAATAAAGCATCTCATTTTGGGCATTAGATTTAATAAATATCTTACTTTGACAATGTCCATAAATTAACATTACATAATACTCAATACCATCAATAAATATTAATACAACCTGACACCATGAAATTCCTAGAAGAAAATATATGAATAAAGCTCCCTGACATGGGTCTTGGTCATAATATTTTGGATAGGACACCTAAAGCACAAACACCAAAATAAAACAAGTGAAACCATATCAAATAAAAGAACTTCTGCACAGCAAAAGAAACCAACAAACTGAAAAAACCTACAAAATGGGAAAAAATATTTTCAAACCATATATCTGATAAGTAGTTAATATCCAAAAATATATAAATAACTCATACAATAGTAAACAAATGACCCAATTAAAAAATGGGCAAAGGACCTGAATAGACATTTCTCCAAAGATAACATGTAAGTAGCCAACAATATATGAAAAAGTGTTCAACATCACTAATCAGGGAAATGCAGATTAAAACCAAAGTGAGATATCACCTCATACCTGTTAGAATGGCTATCATCACAAAGAGATAACAAATGTTTGCATGGATGTGGAGAAAAGGGAACCCTCGTGCACTATATGTGGGTTGTAATTTGGTACAGTCACTGTGGAGAACAGTATAGAGGATCCTCAAAAAATTACAAGTGGAACCACCACACGATCCAACAGTTCCACTCTGGGAATATATCCAGAGGAAATAAAAACACTAACTCAAAGAGATATCTTCACCCTATGTTCATTGCAGCATTATCTACAATAGCCAAGACATGGAAACAACCTAAGTGTCCATCAATGGATGAATGGATAAAAAAAGTTGTGGTATATACACACAATAGAATATTATTCCACCATTAAAAACAAGGAAATGTTACCATTGTGACAATACACATGGATTTTGAAAGCATTGTTAAGTTGAATAAATTCAAGACAAATACTGGATACATGGAATATATATGTTGAATCAAAACAAACTCATAGAAGTGAGTTTGTGGAATCAAATACAAAATAAAACAAACTCCTAGAAAAATATCAGGCTTGTGGTTACCAGAGGCAAAAGGTCTTAATTTATTCAGAAGTTTTACATTAATAATATTTTCATTTTCATTCGGCTTTTGAAACATGCATAATTCAGTAGGCTTTTCAAATATGCATATATTTATATAATATCAATATAATATATTGATTTTTAAAAGTTCAGTATATTGACAACTTTATTTTTTTTAATGTATGCACTTTTTCTTTTATTATGTTATTTTAATCACCATACATTACATCATTAGTTTTTGATGTAGTGTTCCATGATTCATTGTTTGCGTATAACACCCAGTGCTCCATTCAATACGTGCCCTCTTTAATACCCATCACCAGGCTAACCCATCCCCCCACCCCCTCACCTCTAAAACCCTCAGTTTGTTTCTTAGAATCCATAGTCTCTCATGGTTGGTCTCCCACGCCGACTAACCCCCCCTTCATTTTTCCCCTCCTGCTATCTTTTGTTTTTTTAACATATAATGTATTATTTGTTTCAGAGGTACAGGTCTGTGATTCAACAGTCTTACACAATTCACAGCGCTCACCATAGCACATACCCTCCCCAATGTCTATCACCCAGCCACCCCATCCCTCCCACCCCCACCACTCCAGCAACCCTCAGTTTGTTTACTGAGATTAAGAATTCCTCATATCAGTGAGGTCATATGATACATATGTTTCTCTGATTGACTTATTTCACTCAGCATAATACCCTCCAGTTCCATCCATGTCATTAAAAATGGCAAGATTTCATTCCTTTTGATGACTGCATAATATTCCATTGTATATATATACCACAACTTCTTCATCCATTTAACAGTCGATGGACATCTTGGCTCTTTCCATAGTTTGGATATTGTGGACATTGCTGCTAGAAACATCGGGGTGCACATACCTCTTCGGATCCCTACATTTGTATCTTTGGGGTAAGTACCCAGTAGTACAATTGCTGGGTTGTAGGGTAGCTCTATTTTCAACTTTTTGAGGAACCTCCATACTGTTTTCCAGAGTGGCTGCACCAGCTTGCATTCCCACCAACAGTGCAGGAGGATTCCCCTTTCTCTGCATCCCCACCAACATCTGTGGTTTCCTGACTTGTTAATTTTAGCCATTCTGACTGGTGTGAGGTGGTATCTCATTGAGGTTTTGATTTGGATTTCCCTGATGCCGAGTGATGCTGAGCACTTTTTCATGTGTCTGTTGGCCATTTGGAGGTCTTCTTTGGAAAAACGTCTGTTCATGTCTTCTGCCCATTTCTTGATTGGATCATTAGTTCTTTGGGTGTTGAGTTTGATAAGTTCTTTATAGATTTTGGATACTAGCCCTTTATCTGATATGTCATTTGCAAATATCTTCTCTCATTCTGTCGGTTGTCTTTTGGTTTTGTTGACTGTTTCCTTTGCTTTACAAAAGCTTTTTATCTTGATGAAGTCCCAATAGTTCAGTTTTGCCCTGCTTCCCTTGCCTTTGGCGATGTTTCTAGGAAGAAGTTGCTGTGGCTGAGGTCGAAGAGGTTGCTGCCTATGTTCTCCTTTAGGATTTTGATGGACTCCTGTCTCACATTGAGGTCTTTCATCCATTTTGAGTCTATTTTTGTGTGTGGTGTAAGGAAATGGTCCAGCTTCATTCTTCTGCATGTGGCTGTCCAATTTTCCCAACACCATTTGTTGAACAGACGGTCTTTTTTCCATTGGACATTCTTTCCTGCTTTGTCGAATATTAGTTGACCATAGAGTTGAGGATCCATTTCTGGGCTCTCTATTCTGTTCCATTGATCTATGTGTCTGTTTTTGTGCCAGTACCATACTGTCTTGATGATGACAGCTTTGTAGTAGAGCTGGAAGTCCGGAATTGTGATGCCGCCAGCTGTGCTTTTCTTTTTCAACATTCCTCTGGCTATTCGGGGTCTTTTCTGGTTCCATACAAATTTTAGAATTCTTTGTTCCATTTCTTTGAAAAAAGTGGATGGTATTTTGATAGGAATTGTATTAAATGTGTAGCTTGCTCTAGGTAGCATTGACATCTTCACAATATTTGTTCTTCCAATCCATGAGCATGGAACGTTTTTCCATTTCTTTGTGTCTTCCTCAATTTTTTTCATGAGTATTTTATAGTTTTCTGAGTACAGATTCTTTGCCTCTTTGGTTAGATTTATGCCTAGGTATCTTATGGTTTTGGGTGCAATTGTAAATGGGATCGACTCCTTAATTTCTCTTTCTTCTGTCTTGTTGGTGGTGTATAGGAATGCCACTGATTTCTGTGCATTGATTTTATATCCTGCCACTTTACTGAATTCCTGTATGAGTGCTAGCAGTTTTGGGGTAGAGTCTCTTGGGTTTTCCACATAAAGTATCATATCATCTGCAAAGAGTGAGAGTTTGACTTCCTCTTTGCCAATTTGGATGCCCTTTATTTTTTTTGTTGTCTGATTGCTGTGGCTAGGACTTCTAATACTATGTTGAATAGCAGTGGTGATAGTGGACATCCCTGCCATGTTCCTGACCTTAGGGGGAAAGCTCTCCATTTTTCCCCATTGAGAATGATATTTGCTGTGGCTTTTTTTTTTTTTTTTTTTTTTTTTTTTAAGATTTTATTTATTTATTTGACAGAGAGAGACACAGCGAGAGAGGGAACACAAGCAGGGGGAGTGGGAGAGGGAGAAGCAGGCTTCCCACTGAGCAGGGAGCCCGATGCGGGGCTCGATCCCAGGACCTGGGATCATGACCTGAGCCGAAGGCAGACGCTTAACGACTGAGCCACCCAGGCGCCACCTGCTGTGGCTTTTTCATAGGTGGCTTTTATGATATTGAGGTATGTACCCTCTATCCCTACACTCTGAAGAGTTTTAATCAAGAAAGGATGCTGTACTTTGTCAAGTGCTTTTTCTGCATCTATTGAGAGGATCATATGGTTCTTGTTCTTTCTTTTATTAATGTATTGTATCACATTGATTGAAGTGCAGATGTTGAACCAACCTTGCAGCCCAGGGATAAATCCCACTTGGTCGTGGTGAATAATCCTTTTAATGTACTGTTGGATCCTATTGGCTAGTATTTTGGTGAGAATTTTTGCATCCATGTTCATCAAGGATATTGGTCTGTAATTCTCCTTTTTGATGGGGTCTTTGTCTGGTTTTGGGATCAAGGTAATGGCCTCATAAAACGAGTTTGGAAGTTTTCCTTCCATTTCTATTTTTTTGAATAGTTTCAGAAGAATAAGTATTAATTCTTCTTGAAATGTTTGGTAGAAAACCCCTGGGAAGCCATGTGGCCCTGGGCTTTTGTTTGTTGGGAGATTTTTGTTTACTGCTTCAATTTTCTTAGTGGTTCTAGGTCTGTTCAGGTTTTCTATTTCTTCCTGGTTCAGTTTTGGTAGTTTATACATCTCTAGGAATGCATCCATTTCTTCCAGATTATCTAGTTTGCTGGCATATAGTTGCTCATAACATGTTCTTATAATTGTAGTTCTTTGGTGTTGGTTGTGATCTCTCCTCTTTCATTCATGATTTTATTTATTTGGGTCCTTTCTCTTTTCTTTTTGATAAGTCTAGCCAGGGGCTTATCAATCTTGTTAATCTTTCAAAGAACCAGCTCCTAGTTTCGTTGATCTGTTCTACTGTTCTTTTCGTTTCTATTTCATTGATTTCTGCTCTGATCTTTATTATTTCTCTTCTCCTGCTGGGTTTAGGCTTTATTTGCTGTTTTTTCTCTATCTCCTTCAGGTGTAGGGTTAGGTTGTGTATTTGAGACCTTTCTTGTTTCTTGAGAAAGGCTTGTATTGCTATATACTTTCCTCTTAGGACTGCCTTTGCTGCATACCAAAGACTTTGAACAGTTGTGTTTTCCATTTTCATTTGTTCCCATGAATTTTTTTAATTCTTCTTTAATTTCCCTGTTGACCCATTCATTCTTTAGTAGGATGCTCTTTAGCCTTTCCGACTATCCTCTTGTGATTGAGTTCTAGTTTCAAAACATTGTGGTCTGAAAATATGCAGGGAATGATCCCAATTTTGGTACCGGTTAAGACCTGATTTGTGACCTAGGATGTGATCTATTCTGGAGAATGTTCCCGTGGGCACTAGAGAAGAATGTGTATTCTGTTGCTTTGGGATGGAATTTTCTGAATATATCTGTGAAGTCCATTTAGTCCAGTGTATCATTTAAAGTCTTTATTTCCTTGTTGATCTTTTGCTTAGATGATCTGTCCATTTCAGTGAGGAGGGTGTTAAAGTCCCCCACTATCATTGTATTGTTGTCAATGTGTTTCTTTGCTTTTGTTATTAATTGGCTTATATAATTGGCTGTTAGGCGCATAGATAATTACAATTCTTAGATCTTCTTGTTGGATAGATCCTTTAAGTATGATATAGTGTCCTTCTTCATCTATTATAGTCTTTGGTTTAAAATCTAATTTGTCTGATATAAGGATTGCCACCCCAGCTTTCTTTTGGTGTCCATTAGCATGGTAAATGGTTTTCCACCCCCTCACTTTCAATCTGGGGGTGTCTTTGGGTCTAAAATGAGTCTCTTGCAGACAGCATATCGATGGGTCTTGTTTTTTAATCCAATCTGATAGCCTGTGTCTTTTGATTGGGGCATTTAGCCCATTTACATTCAGGGTAACTATTGAAAGATAGGAATTTAGTGCAATTGTATTGCCTGTAAGGTGACTGTTACTGTATATTGTCTCTGTTCCTTTCTGGTCTCTGTTGCTTTCAGGCTCTCTTTGCTTAGAGGACCCCTTTCAAGATTTCTTGTAGGGCTGGTTTCGTGTTTGCAAATTCCTTTAGTTTTTGTTTGTCCTGGAAGCTTTTTATCTCTCCTTCTATTTTCAATGACAGCCTAGCTGGATATCATATTCTTGGCTGCTTATTTTTCTCATTTAGTTCTCTGAATATATCATGCCAGTCCTTTCTGGCCTGCCAGGTCTCTGTGGATAGGTCTGTTACCAGTCTAATGTTTCTACTATTGTAGGTTACAGATCTCTTCTCCTGAGCTGCTTTCAGGATTTCCTCTTTGTCTCTGAGACTCATAAGTTTTACTATTAGATGTCGGGGTGTTGACCTATTTTTATCGATTTTGAGGGAGGTTCTCTGTGCCTCCTGGATTTTGATGCCTGTTTTCTTCCCCAAATTAGGGAAGTTCTCTCCTATAATTTGCTCCAATATACCTTCTGCCCCTCTCTCTCTTTCTTCTTCTTCTGGGATCCCAATTATTCTAATGTTGTTTTGTCTTATGGTATCACTTATCTCTCGAATTCTGCCCTCGTGATCCAGTAGTTATCTCTCTTTCTCAGTTTCTTTATTTTCCATCATTTGGTCTTCTATATCACTGATTCTTTCTTCTGCCTCATTTATCCTAGCAGTTAGAGCCTCCATTTTTTATTGCACCTCATTAATAGCCTTTTTGATTTCAACTTCGTTAGATTTTAGTTCTTTTATTTCTCCAGAAAGGGTTTCTCTAGTATCTTCCATGCTTTTTTCAAGCCCAGCTAGTATCTTTATAATTGTCATTCTGAACTCTAGTTCCGACATCTTACTAATGTCCATATTGATTAGGTCCCTGGCAATCAGTACTGCCTCTTGTTCTTTTTTTTTGAGATGATTTTTTCTGTCTTGTCATTTTGTCCAGAGAAGAGATGTAGGAGAGAACAAAATGCTAACAGGATAACAACGTCCCCAGAAAAATATACACTAAACAAATCAGAAGAGACCTGAAACCAGGGGAAAAGAAAGGGAAAGAAAGAAAAAAGAAAAAGATAAAAAACAAACAAATAAAAAACAGAATATGATCAAATATGATCAGGCTGGTGCATAGATCAGTGCCACACACTAGATTTTGGGCGTATTTTGGTCTGTTAGAAGAAAGTGCCTCCCAAAATTTTAAAGAAAGGAAAGCTTATATATGTTCAAAAATAAGGGTAAATACAGTGAAGGGATGGAATATGACTGTAAAGATGAAAATTATAAAAGATTTTATAAAAGGAATTGATAAGAAGTTGGTTGAAAAAAGAAAGAAGAGGATTTAAAAAAAGAAAGGGGAGAGAGAATGTGATCAGGCAGGAGACTAGAACAAAGCCATACACTAGAGATTTAGGGTATATTTTGGTCTGTTAGAAGAAACTGTATCCCAAAATTTTAAAGACAGAACAACTTATATATATAAACCAAAAATAAGGGTAACTACTATGAAGGGATAGAATATGACTCTAAAAATGAAAAATAAGATTTTTTAATAAAGGGATTGATAAGATGTTGGTTGAAAAAGGGAAAAAGAAAAATTCAAAAGAAAAAGAAAAAAAAGAAAATTTAAAAAATTAACTTAAAGAATTTGCGGGGGGAAGCCATGAATTCTATGTGCAGTATTCCCCTAGCGCTGGAGTTCTGCCGTTCTCAATGATTGGTAAACTTGGTCTTGGCTGGCTGTTCTTGCTGATCTTCTGGGGGAGGCGCCTGTTGCCGTGGTTCCCAAATGTCTTTGCTGGAGGCAGAATTGCCCCACCCTTGTCGGGTCCCAGCTAAGTAATCTGCTGGGGTTTGCTGTCGGGAGCTTTTGTTCCCTGCAAGCTTTCTGTACAGCTTGGGAGGATGAGAGTGAAATGGCGGCCTCCCACTCTCCGCCCTGGAGGAGCCTAGAACTCGGGGCCCCCACTCCCCAGTGTGCCCCCAGAGAAAAGGAGTCAATCACTCCTGTCTCCCCAGTCTCTGGCGGCACTCCATGCTCACCCGGCCTGTGACCGAGCATTTCTATCTCTGGCACCCGACTCAGTGTGGAGTCCCCAAACCCAGCAGATCCCTGCGGTGTGCTCCCACGCTGGTCCTCCCAGGGGAGGAAGGGGAGTCTCCCCAGATCTACCGCTTGTTGGGTCCCTTCTGGAGGAGCAGTGGCCCAACTGTGTCCCAGATCACGGTTTATGGCCACCCCGAGCTGAGAGCCTGCGCCTCGGCTCCGTCTCTGCAACCGGCTTCCCCGCTCCAATACCCGGGAGCTCTGCCGCACTCAGGCACCCCTGGTCTTTCTGTGACCCCGAGGGCCCTGAGACCACATTGTCCCAGCGAGGGTTCTACCCCCCGCTTAGCCACTGGAGTTACATCCCTCAGTGGAGCAGACTTCTAGAAGTTCCGATTTTGTGCTCCACTCTCTATCACTTGCCGGTAGTGGCTGACGGGGACTCCCTCCCCCCGCTGTCTATCCTCCCGAATATTGCCTCGGATTCACTTCTCCGCATGTCCTACCTTCCAGAAAGTGGTTGCTTTTCTGTTCAGAGAGTTGCTGCTATTCTTTTCTTCAATCTCCTGTTGAGTTTATAGGTGTTCCAAATGGTTTGATCCCTATCCAGCTGAATTCCTGGGACCAGACGAAATTTAGGTCTCCTACTCCTCCACCATCTTGCTCTTCCCACTACTGACAACTTTAAATTCTTTGATTCAAAGTTACTTAACCATACTGCAATGTCAATAAATACTTGTTTTCCTCAATGAAAACTAAGAAAATTCTGTAATTATGGTCATGTAAATTCATGAGTAACATATGGTTAAAGAGAAAATAAATATGTAAAAATAGAGTTCTTATCTTGGTATTAAATCAAAATACCAAGATTAAAGTTATATCCTAGGTTAACAGGTTAATCATGGTTGTACTTGATTTTTCTTTTGGTAGTTTCAAGTTTTTATTTAAATTCCAGTTAGTTGGGGCGCCTGGGTGGCTCAGTCATTAAGCGTCTGCCTTCGGCTCAGGTCATGATCCCAGGGTCCTGGGATCGAGCCCCGCATCGGGCTCCCTGCTCTGCCGGAAGCCTGCTTCTCCCTCTCCCACTCCCCCTGCTTGTGTTCCCTCTCTCGCTGTGTCTCTCTCTGTCAAATAAATAAATAAAATCTTTAAAAAAATTAAAAAATAAAAAAATAAAAATAAAAATAAAAATAATAAATTCCAGTTAGTTAACATACAGTGTAATATTAGTTTCAGGAGCAGAATTTAGTGATTCCTTACTTACATACAACAGCCAGTGCTCATCACAAGTGTACTTAATTTTGATGAATTACCAAAATACAAATCCTAGCAACTGTATTTAGTCTTGTAATATTGGCAACTCTCAGTAGCATAGCATTTATCATTGGTGTTTGTGTTGGAGGCAACCATACCAACTACAACAAACATCCCCCAAATCGTGCAACTACCACATTACTGTAATGACTACCATTGCAACAAAAGTTTTGGTAAAGACAAAGCTTTTTCCTTGACCCACATTTCTTGAGACTTCAATTTTATTGAACTGGTTACAACTCTAGTTAAACACACTGCACTCTGTGAGTATAGGACTCATGAACAAACAGAATTAATAGCTTGAGACATTATGTCCCATTCATTTTGTGTAATTGCAGAACTGCAACTTGGCTTTACTGGTCTTTAGGTGCTAATATCTCCTTTTTTAATCAACAAAATGGTGATTCCCAGTGAAATGAATGCACCTAAAGAGCCTACACTGAAGATAAGCATGCAATTAGTGTGTTGACTACTACTGAAGTACAGATATAGAAACAGTAACAACCATTTATCTATCACTTCCTGTGGGCCAGGCACTGTCTCAGACTACCAGCATCATCCCACTGATTCTTCATCTATAATGTAGGTCCTACTGGAACCATAATTTTTCACATTTTACAGAGGAGGAAATAGAGGCTCACAGTTCTCACAGGCAGTAAGTGATAGAACTGGAGCTCAAACCTATGTTTATTTGATCTCAAGGCTCATCCTCTTAATTACCATACTACAAAAAAAAAAAAAAGTCAGTGATACAGGAAAAAATGTGCTGAATCCAAAGATAACACTGCAAATAGAAACCTATTTTATTTCAATAATGAATTCTGCTGAATGACAAGCAGGGCATACTTTAAACTTCCTACAAAGTCCATTTTCCTATATACTTGTATCTTTGGCCAGTTTGCATTTCCTCCAAAACACAAGGCTCATTCATGTCTCCATGTCTTTCCACATGGCGTCCCTTTTGTCTAGAATACTCTTTCCAAAGTTTTTCCACCTGGTAAATTCCTACTCTTCTTTCAGGTGCAGTCAATAATGCCCCAACCTCCAGCCACTAGCAGAATTGAAAAAAAAAAAAAAAATGAAGGTAACCTCTTTCTTTCCATTCTTAGAGATATTTGGTACTTTCAAAAATCTTTGCTTACTTAATACTTCCTCACCTTGTACACTATACTCCATCTTTGCTTGCTTACTCAAGAACCTTACTTGCCACAATTTTTCCCCTCTCCGTCCACCTCAAGTTTTCTTCTTTACTGGAACATTCCCCTCAGCATGCAAAAATTATTTGTTCTAAAATAACTTAAGAACTCTTTTGACTCACCAGCTACTGCTTCACTTTTCTGCTCCCTTTTGTAACAATACTTGTGAAGAGTGGCCTATACCTGCTATTTCTTTATTCTTACTTGTTAAGGGATTCCTGTGCCCCTTGCTTAGTCCACTCCAGGCCCACCAGTCACCTTGTCCCTCTAGCATTCCAAAAACATTCTCAACACAGAGCCTTTCCATTTGTTTCTTCTAACTAGAGTGCTCTTCCCCCAGATATAAGCATTCTCACTTCCTTTTAGACTCTATTCAAATTTCACCTTCCTCCTTAGGCACGGACTCAGTGTGATTAGAAAACCAAAACAGCATCCCTCCCTCCCAAGGCCCAAGCATTCTCTAACCTCCTTAACTTGCTTAAATTTTCTAGTGATTACCACCATTTTATTCACTATATGTTTACTTGTTTATGTGGTTTTGTCCCACCAGTAGAATTTAAGTTACGTGAAGGCAGGGACTTGTTTTATCTACCAGTATATCCCCAGTGTCTTTAGCCATCCATGACACAGCAGCAGACCCTTAATAAAATACCTGTTGATTTAAGTGATTGACTAATTTATTGAATAGCTTTTTAGTGTTTATCAAACACAAAGAACATTTTATTCCTTGAAGTGATTAAGTTATTCACCTTGTTTTCCTTCATAGTTCTCTCATACTTGGCAATAAGAATTTTTATTGAATAAACAGAAAAATAAAGAGATAGGAGTCTTGAAACAGTAAGGGACCTTTTGTTCAACTATCATCCACTTCGATACAAAACTTTCTTCCCAGTCAATCCAAATGTAAAAAGAAATTAATATTAAGGATTTCCTATGACCCAGGCATTGAGTTGATACCATGCAGGCAAGCTAAGACATAAAGCAACTGTGCTATTAGTTACAATCCTGCTCTTATTTTACAAATGAAAAAACTGAGGTTCAAGGTGGGTACAGTAACTTACACAAGGTTACAAAGATGAGAAATACAGAGGTAGGATTTGAACAGACTTCTCTTGGACTCTAGGGAGTGAATGCATAAGCACTGAGACCAGTAATTGATTAGCTCTTCAAACTTCCCCACTATCTTCTAAATATTAAAATATCAGGGTGATATATAGAATCAGGGATAAATGGAGCCTGATCATAATTTTATGACCAAAACTTATGTAAGACCAATTTTAAAAACAAAATCTTTAATGAGTTAAAGTTGTCTAATTACCAATTCATTTCTAAGTTACATATTGCATTATCATAGCACTTTAGAGGTTATTCTTGGCACTTATTTCTCATAAAAATCTTTTGATACACATAGGAAAGACCCCCTTCTCAGCTGGGAAAACTGGGACTCAATGTGTCAGGATCAGTCCACTACATCCATTGTTCTTTTCATTTATTTTAAATTGATACATCATAAACCCAGAATAAAGTTGGAGAAGCATTCAGTATAGCGCTGGAACTGCTCGCTAGGTACAGGGTGGCAGGGTACCAAAAGCACATATTATACAATAAAAATAAATAAAATAAAAGCCTAAATTATTGTGGATATATTTAAGTTTCCTTGATCCGACAACCTCAACACCATGAGTCATTAGAAGTATTTGGTAAAAAGAAAAAAAATGGAAAAACAGATACAGAACAGATCATAGAGTAGAAGGGTTAATCATCTATTACATGCAATGGCAAAGATGGACAGCAAAGTTTGCATCTGTCAGACTCACTGAATGCATTCTAATAGTAACTGAAAATGAAGAAATTAAATGCTCTGATTTGTTAATCTAGCTAAAGTTTAAGAATTTCCTCATGATTTATACCTAATCATTGAGAAATTTACATCTGAATTATGTATAACTACAGTTTCTGATTCCTTCTCAGAAAAGCACTTGGAAGTTAGATTTAACTCTACATTACATTGGCCCTTGCCTAAATTGCAGGCAACAAAGGAGTTTTTGAAATCCTGGCATTTTCTATGAAGTATTTTTGTGTCACATTTTAAGCTATACATGTACTCATTCCTCAGAGATGACTATTAATTAACTATAGTTGGAAGCACACTGTGCCAGCACCTATACTTCCGTTCTTTTGAAGTGCTGTAAAGATTCTTGAGAACAGTAGGCATCATTTCCAAACCTAATTTTAGTGAGATCATATACTTTAATAAAAAGATCAAGCAGATGATTCAAGTAGATGATGTACAGATGAGAGTGTAGGTGACATTTAATGGTACTATAGATCTATGATTTTGCATACTGCAGTTTTAAAACCCAGAGCAATTTAGAGAGAGGGAACAAAGGTAATTCATAAACTTGGAAACAACTGAGGTAGTTGGCCAAATGCTTGATAATTAACACTTTAAGAGATGAAAGAGTGATTTGGGCTCCTTCAATACTTAACATTAGCTTAAAAGCATACATGATAACAACTTGAACTGTCATTCATTCATTCATCTATTCATTCAAGCACTTAATGAACATTACCTACACACAAGACACTTTGATATGTGGCCAAATAATATGCTGCAAATAAAATGTACTTTAAGATGCACAGTTAATATCATCACAATTCAAGTATATCTCCTGCAAGATTTAAATATTAACACTGAAAGTAGGCTGGCCTACTTCATTCTATTCCATGAGGGAAGAGGTAAAGGAAAGCTGTGGGAACAGAAGCTGCCACTTATTGTGGGAAGGATATGGCAAGTGAAATTGGTCCAACCCTAGGTTCCAATCCTAGCTTGGTTGCCTTCACCTTAAAAAAAGATATCCTATTTGACCCACCAAAATTAACTTTGTGATAAAGAACAAAAGTGGGAAAAGTAGAATGAAAGCACTCTGTAAGTCACTGTATAAATCTCTATTAGTAATGCTTTTGATTGTAAGACATTAAAAATCCCAATAAATGATTATGTTACTATTTTGATACCAAGCAAAAAAAAGTTTTTAAATATTTTATTTAAGACACAGAGAGAGAGGAATCACAAGTAGGCAGAGTGGCAGGCAGAGGGAGAAGCAGGTTCCCCACTGAGCAGGGAGCCCGATGCGGGGCTCAATCCTAGAACCCTGGGATCATGACCTGTGCCGAAGGCAGACGCTTAATGGACTGAGCCACCCAGGCGCCCAATCAAGCAAAAATTTTTAAAAAGGAAAATGAAGTAGGTCTTCTTTCTTGATCCCTCTTTAATGAGTCATTTCTCCATCCAGTGTCTAATATCCTGGGTGCTATGCAGCCAATGTTATGGCTTATGGTTTTCTACTAGGTCCAGACCCTCTATATTCTTATATCTAAAATAGAAAATAACTACCTTGCCCATTTTGTGGGGTTTAGTGAATGCTATGTACAAGTAATATGTAAAATGTGGCATGAAATATAAAACTGATTTTTAATTACAATTATTAATGATAGAGTAACAATTCAACAAGTTTAGGTCCATGGGTCTCAGTTTTGATTTTGAGAGTCAGCAAAATGTCATGTTATTACAAATTCAAGCCAGAGTGACTGGGTTCAAATCTCACTTCCACTACTTATTTTCTCTGCTTCAATTTTCTCATCTGTATGTAACAGGGATAAAAATAACCCCTACCAATTACAGTTATTATAAAGATTGAGTTAGTGTTTGCAAAGTGCTTAGAATACTGCCAGATAAGAGTACACAGAACTTTTTGCTACTATAATTTTATTAATGTTCAAAATCATTGATTTGATCTACATCTATGATATACATATTCTTATTTAATATGATCAAAGAGAATGTACTCTATGTGCCAAGAATAACGATTACTTTGGAGTTACTGAGTTCAGTGATGTATGTAAAAAGCCACTGGTACTAACTAGCTGTAAAAATCATTATTTCCATAGCTCCAACCACAGGCCTGGAGAAATTGGCAGCATCACTGAAGTCTTAATGCTTAGAGTACAATAAGGCTCACTTGTGGAATATATACCACTGATTAGACCTTGTATGTTCTTGTGCAAGGTATTCTCTGGTGCCAACATTTGCAGTTTAACGAGTGGCCATCTGCTTCTATCCTAAAGTACTTGGTCCAGTTTGAGAAAACAAATTAGTTGTCCTCCGTAGATTTTGCAAATGTTTGCGGAGTATGTGCCCCTTCATGTAGACAGCATTTATGAAACCCTAATGTAAAATTGTACTACACCTATAAGTCTAAAATGTGTTTCTTTATTGTAATGTCCTGAATGAAATCTAGGATTTGGTCTATACTGTGATTTAAAAATAAAATGCTGTGGATGTCTCTAAAATATAGTTAATATGCAGAACAACTACACTCATTTCTTTAGTTTCCAATGTTTAAGAATTCACATATATGAAGATAGAGAATAGTGCTTCTTCCAATTAACTAAGGAAAACTCCAAAATCCAGAATTAAGAAAAGATCTCAACCCTCTCCAATAGAAGACATGTTCTTTTTAAGGCAAACAAATCTAAAGTCAGCCTGGAATAGACAAAAATTTGCTCCTGTGATGAAAACACAATGACACTGAGGAAGCCATTTCCTTTGTGTGTGCTGATCTAATCCTCTATTTAATTGAATTTCAACAATCATAAAAATTTTACAAACCAAATTTTATAAGTTCAGCATTTGTTTACATTGAAAAACATTATTTGCTGACAAACCAGGACTTCACTTCGAGACAAGCTGCAAATTATTTCACCAACATACAGCCTGTGTTGTTTTTTTGGTGAGCTGATTCTTTACCTGGAGAATGGGAATAAAAGTGTAACTTGACTATGTAAAATCCTGATACATCTTATCAATAAAAAGGAGACATGATAGTCCAAAATGGACACTACCTGTGATGGGTCTTAGATGGGACCCAAGAAAATTTGTCACTCCTTTTTCCAAGTTCTACAAAAATTTTAGATAGCCTAAGATCATAGGTAAGGCTATAGTCATAAACTTGTTTCTCCATAAACTTGCTTCTCTTGCTTCTGGTCCAGAAAATATTTTGTGGAAAATATTCTACAACAGTGGTGCCTTTTGCAATGACTTCATGCATTGTGTGTTGACTAAAATAATTCGACTTTCATATTAAGTTGACAGGCAGACCCCTGATTCTCATATGAAACATTTATAGACACACACATAAATTTGCATTAGAAATCCAAATCAAGAATATTGAGGTCCTGATAGCCCAGAAAAAAATTCCACCGATAAAACCAGCATGGGAAACTAATACATCATTTCAGGACAGCAGAAAAGGTAGGAAGAGATTCCCAGTTATGGTCCATTGAGCACACATTCCACTGACTAGGAAACCTTGTACACAAAATGGTTTCTAATATCAGAACTGCTTTCTGAGGAGGTAGAAGGCTTTTCTCCTAGCCTCCATCAGGACTGTTAACATTTCCCATGTTTTATTCTTTTGGAATGCAGTGAAGTAGAGAGCAGAACATATAGGACCTGTCTTATAGCTTTCTCAAGTTAAAAGTTTGTCCTGCAAATGTGTTAACACTGGGCAAACCCTGGAAGAGGAGCAACAGTCTTTCATGGCTTCTTCAAGATAAACATTATAGACTGTTTCAAAGTACCCAGATGTTAATATCCCTTTGTATAATCAGATAGCTGGGCCCTAGAAGTTAATATCCCTTCACAGAATCAGATAATCAGGCCTAGAGGGAAATAAGATACCTCCCCTTCAGTCTAGCAGTACCACACTATTGAAGTACACCAAAATAATGGTAAGTGGCTAAGTACGTCAAGCAAAACCCCAATGTAATATCAAAGAGAAAGAACACTAAGGGCACCCAAGTAGAACCTGTGGGTAATTAAAGAGAAATAATCTACATTGTTTAATGGAAAACCACAGATGTGAATGAAACTCATTTTTTCAAAGTAAATAAAACTCATTACTTCAAAGTTAATGAAACAGAAACAATATGGAGCTTTTGAAAAGATTTCATGGCCAAGGGATAAAGAAAACACAGGTATGCCTGAGAAATACTTAGTGTAATTAATAAGGAAATTTTAAGAAGTCACCTGCTTTGTACAGTCACTTAAAATGAAAAGAAACTTAAGTAAGCAAATGATAAAATAAAACTGTAAGAGACTAAGGTGGAATGATCATTTATTTCAATGTCCAGAGCATCAAAAGAAAATGGATATCAGAATTTTATATATAAGCCAAATAGAAATACTGGAATAAGAATTTGCATCCAAAGCCAAAAAGAGCAAAAATTACACTATAGAGTGTCAAATCAATGATGTAACATTCAAATCTGAGAAACAAACATTATTAATAAAGTATCTAATTTCATAGGATGTTGGGTTGTTTTTTTTTTTAAGTAATCTCTATGCCCAATGCAGGACTGGAACTCACAACCCCACGAGCAAGAGTCACGTGCTCTATCGACTGAGCTAGCCAGGTGCCCCCAAAATACTGATAAGAGTTTCAAGTAGTAAACATTTTGGAAGACAATATGGAAATACTGTAAAGGAAATAAAGGCCTCGAAATGTACATGACTGTTAATAGTTCCCATTTTACCTTAATAAAAAATGTGATCAAATCTTATTTATACATTATCATGCTATTTAGAATATTTATAACTTTATCTACAGTCTAAATGTCTAAAATTAAATGAATGCCTAAGTATATTGTGATAGAGCCATATGATGGGATGCCATGCAAGTCAATGAACTGGAGAAGGTTGTGCATTTTCAATCAATTCTTCCCCAAGTCCTCAACTCCAGTGAACAGAATTCAATGAAACTTTAAAAAAAAAAAAATGAGGGGCGCCTGGGTGGCTCAGATGGTTAAGCGTCTGCCTTCGGCTCAGGTCATGATCCCAGTGTCCTGGGATCGAGTCCCCCGTCGGGCTCCCTGCTCCTTGGGAGCCTGCTTCTCCCTCTGCCTCTCTCTCTGTCTCTCATGAATAAATAAATAAAATCTTTAAAAAAAAAAAAAAAAGAAGAACAGATCTATGCTTAAACTGGGAAATTACCTCAAAGAACATCTGTCAAATAAAACGTATATTTGACCATATTGAAAAAAAAAATATTCCAGCTCAAGTGTCTGCAATATTACTTCAGACAAAAAGAAGAAGAAATTTTGAAGAATTGATGGCCAGAAACACAGTTGGCTGGGGACCACCATATTTTGGACCCTGTTCACCCATTAGAGATTGGCAGTGATAGCAAGGCTTAAAAAGTGACTACATGGTCTCACGGAGCCATTCTGATTTTTAATATCAACTCCCCCACTCTGAGTTTTAAGGGAGAAGGTAGATGGGGAGAAAAATGGAAAATGACATTTGGGAGTCAGTTTTACAGCTGTGACTTAAAGGTATAATTTTTAGACATAAGTAAGTGCTCTTTATGTTACAAAGCCCCAAGCTGAGGAGCAAGGTTTTATCCTAACTTCTCATCCATAAGATTAGCTCTCACAGAAAAGGAAGAGGGGTACCTGGGTGGCTCGGTCAGTTAAGTGTCTGGCTCTTGGTTTTGGCTGTCATGAGACTGAGCCCTGCATCTGGCTCTGCACTCAGTGCAGAGTCTGCCTAAGATTCTCTCCCTCTCTCCCTGCCCCTTCTTCCAGTCACACACTCTCTAAAATAAAATCTTTTCAAACAAGAAAAGGAAGAAACACTGAATAATAAAAGCACAGGACAGGCCTTAAACACTGTAGATAGAGCTGATCCCTGGTGCGTAGTTTCATTATACATATTTTTTAATTTTTAGAATAGTTTTAGATTTATTGAGAAGTTGCAAAGATAGTACAAGTTCCTATATACTCCATTTCCTCTTTTGTTAACAACGGATATTACCATAGTACATTTGTCACAATTGATGAACCAGTATTAATACATTATACTACGTCCACATTTTAAGAGTTCCTTAGTTTTTACTTAGAGTTCTTTTCCTCTTCCAGGATACCATATCACATTTAGTCATCAGGTCCCTTTGGACTGCTCTTGGTTATAACAGCTTTTCAGGCTTGGATCTTAATGACCTGGATGGACAGTTTTGAATAATACTATTCCAGTATTTCATAGAATGTCCTTCAATTGGCATTTATTTTATGTTTCTCTTATGATTAACCTGAAGTTATGGGTTTTTGGAAGATCACTGAGATAAGGTGCACATCATATCAAAGGTACATACGGACAATATAACCTATCACTGTTGATGTTGGCTTTGATCACTTGGCTGAGGTATTACTTGTCAGGTTTCCCCACTGTAAAATTACTTCCTGCCCTCCCTTTCAAAACTCTATCCTTTGGAAAGAAGTCACTATGCACAGACCACAATTAAGGGTGGGAAGTTATGCAGTGATTATCTACATAAATGGCTATTCTGCTGCACAGATTTGTTCATTCCCCCCATTTATTCAGTCATTCATTTATGTTAATATGGATTCATGGACATTTATTTTATAATTTGGGTTATAGTCGAATACTACTTTATTTTTGCCAAAATTATTCTGGTTTTGGGACATTAGGTCTTTTAATTCATTCCTGTGCCCCTTGGACATGCCTCTGTGATTGTAGTTGTTTTTGATCTCTTTACTTTCGGACATTACAAGACGCTCCAGGCCCATGTTGCATATCCCCTACCCCAGCACTAGAACCAACCATTTTCAAAGAACTATGGGAAACTTTTTAGTCACACTTTCTCCAATAGTCCTGGTTTTGTATGTATACTGTCATATCATTGGCAAATGTACATTTCTCCCTTTCTACTTATTTGTACTTATTTTAGAACTTTTGTCTAATCGCATTAGCTGGTTCTTCCAGAAATATACATACATATATTCACATACACATACATGTGTGTGAAAGTGTTTAGAAAAAAACCTGAGACTAGAACATCCAGAAACAAATCCAGTCTGTGATAAAATAACTGGAAAAAAGATAGGTTATTTACTAATAGTGTTGGGAAGATCAGATAACTATGTTAAAGTTAGGTGTGGTATCTACTTCATAATTTTTAATTTTCTTTTATTATGTTATGTTAGTCACCATACAATACTTCATAATTTTAATCAGAATAAATCTCATATGCAAAATAGAAAGAAATCAGGATACTATTAGAACAAAAGTACAAACATCTTAAATACAAAACAAGTTCTACACTTTGGCTATTATGAATAATGCTTCTTTCAACACTTATGTGCAAGTTTTTGTGTGGACATGTTTTTAATTCTACTGTGTATGTACCCAGGAGTAGAATTGCTTGGTCATAATGTTAACTATGTCTAGCTTTTTATAGAACTGTTAAACTGTATTTAAAGTTCTTGCACTATTTTACATTCCCATCAGCAAGGTATGAAGGTTCCAATTCCCCACATACCAACACTTGTTATCGTCGGCTTTTTATTATAGCCATTATAGTACATATGAAATGGTACCTCATTGTGGTTTTGAGTTGCATTTCCCCAATAGCTAATGATTTTGAGTGTCTTTTCATAGCCTAATTAGCTATCTGTCTAGCTCTTTGAAATGCTCATCTCCTCAAATGAATTTCATGTATCATGCAGCCTTAATTTTAAACCAGCACAACCCAAATCTACTCTGAATATTTGATGAAACAGATTCTAGTCATTTTAATATGACTTGATAGTAGAAAAAACTATTTGATACATAAGATAAAGACAGAAAAGTAGTACACCAAAATATTGACTGTGATTATCTTTTGAGTAGTATAATTGCAGATGATTTGGATGTTTTTGTGTGTGCCTTGTTCTGTATTACGAAGTATCTAATTCTAAATAAATTTTTTAGTCAAAGGAAACCATGAATATAATTTGAAAGATCAACTATTACCATGAGCGTTATTAAAAAAAAAAAAATCAGTGATCTACTCTATGATGCACCATCATTCACTCTCTCCAGAAGTAGCCACTTCGAAATTTTAGATGTTTTCAGTGTTATCTCTAAACAGGTTTTGTTATTTCCTGAATTTTCAATTATATATAAAATTCCAACTAGGAAGAGGAAGAAATATAGCTATTCCTAGTAGCACTATTCCTTCACATTTAAATGCTTTTTTCAACCCTCTCCCAAAGATAATTGCCCATGCAATTTTTAGGCATATAACTTGTCAGTTTTTAATATCTGTATAGTTGTCATAATATAATCAGAGGTGAGCTATGGGTTATACTATAATTACATTTACATTCCCTGCAACATTTTGTTTTAAAGGAATTCATTACCGTGGGTATCTATTTATAACTGATCTGATCCTAAAATCTGTCAGAGTTTAATTCCTTCATTATAGTCAAATACCTAAGATAATCTGGCAGTTCCAGTTTTTCCCCTTTCAGTGACATTCCATGCCCTCAGCTATCTGGTTCCAATGTGGACCGGATCTAATTGGTGCAGAGCTGTCATCACAGTGTTTCCCTATAACTTAATCCAAAGAAATCCTTTTTTTCTTTATCTCTCCTTTGTTGAAGCTCCTATTTTCTGGATACCAAACCTTCCCCATTAGTAGTCTAAATCCTTGTTTTAGTGTAGCATATCCTTCAGTAACTTCCTAAGAAAGGATGTTTGATATTTCTAAATATTCAAGCTATCAAAAATAATATCTATATTCTGCCATTATACACAGTTTGGCTGTGTATGGAATTATGGACTGGAAAAAAAAGTGTCCCTCTTTTCTTCATTGCCTTTAGATTCCAGTTTTAAGAATTTTGAAGTCATTCTAATTCCTATTCCTTTGTGTAAAGCCTGAACTATTTTAGGTATTGTAGCTCTAAAATCTTATAGGATCCTCTCCTCTCCATCCCTAGCATTTTCTCCCCTTAGTTGGTATTAGACTTCTTGAATTGATTTTCTAAGTTTCTTAATTTCTCTTTTTTATCTTTGAATTTATGGAATCTTCCATTTTTTGTTTATCTTTAGGGGAGATTTCTCACCTTTATATCCTAATCCTGCAGTTACCAACTTAATTCGGCTTTAAAGATTTTCTTGAGAGTGCAACTGGGTGGCTCAGTTGGTGGAACGACCAGTTCTTGGTTCTGGCTCAGGTCATGATCTCATGGGTCAGGAGATGGAGACCCCTGTTAGGCTCTGTGCTCAGCAGGAAGCCCGCTGGAAAGATTCTCTCCCTCTGCGCCTCCTCCCATTCAAGTACATGTGTGCACACGCTCTCTCTTGCTCTCTCTAAAGTAAATAAATCTTTAATTTTTTAATAGCCCTTACTCTTTGAAATTTTTTTAAATAGCATAATCTGTTTCATCACCAGTTTCATCAGTTTCAAGAGTGTTTCGTCACTCTTTCCTCCTTCTAGTTCACATGTCATTATCTCCTCTATCATTTTAATTTTAATCTTGTCTTTTAGGTTAAATGCTTTCCTCAATGCCTCACAACTGGCTGGCAGTTTATATTTAAGGGTGAAATATTTTAATGTGGATTAGAAGTTCTATGTGTGGGGTGGGGTGGGGTTAGGAGAAGCCAATTGATGGGCTTTGCAGTGTAATAGGATGGAAATCCTGCATATTGTTAAGGTATTTTCTTTCTTACATCTGCCAGTTTTCCCAGAGACTGCTCCATCCTCTTTTTTTTTTTTTTTTTTTTAAGATTTTACTTATTTGACAGAGAGACACAGCGAGAAAGGGAACACAAGCAGGGGGAATGGGAGAGGGAGAAGCAGGCTTCCCGCGGAGCAGGGAGCCCGATGTAGGGCTCGATCCCAGGACCCTGGGACCATGACCCGAGCCGAAGGCAGACGCCCAACGACTGAGCCACCCAGGCGCCCCTGCTCCATCCTCTTATTTGGAGTACAGAAACCTGGCTACCAGTGTTCTACTATCCAAGTGGGAAATGGGACTAGGCTCTCATGTTTAACTATGCTATTCTCAATTACCTTACTTTCAATATGACACTTCACCCTGAACTGTACCTTGCTTCCACAAGTCCAGAATTTCTTTGGGCTCAACCTCCTCAGTCTCTCTAGAGATTACAACTACTGTCTTCTACATAAGGCTGGCAGAAGACCTGTCCACAGAGACTTGGCAGGCCCAAAAGGACTGGCATGATATATTCAACGTGCTAAATGGGAAAAATATGCAGCCCAGAATACTTTATCCAGCAAGGCTGTCATTCAGAATAGGAGGAGAGATAGAGTTTCCAAGACAAAAACTAAAGGAATTTGTGAACACTAAACCAGCCCTGCAAGAAATATTAAAGGAGACCCTTTGAATGGAAAGAGACCAAAAGTAACAAAGACCAGAAAGGAGCAGAGACAATCTACAGGAACAGTGACTTTACAGGTAATACAATGGCACTAAATTCCTATCTTTCAATAATTACTCTGAATGTAAATGGACTAAATGCTTCAATAAAAAGACATGGGGTATGACAACTAATAAAAAAAAAAAAAAGACCCATAGATAGCTGCTTACAAGAGACTCTTTTAGACCCAAAGACCCCTTCAGATTGAAAGTGGGGGGTGGAGAATGATTTATCATGCCAATGGACATCAAAAGAAAGCTGGAGTAGCCATCCTTATATCAGACAAACTAGATTTTAAACCAAAGACCATAATAAGAGATGGAGGACACTATATCATAATAAAGGGGTCTATCCAACAAGAAGATCTAACAATTATAAATATTTATGCCCCTAACTTGGGAGCAGCCAAATATATAAGCCAATTAATAACAAAATTAAAGAAACTCATTGATAATACAATAATAGTAGGGGACATTAATACCCCAATCACAGCAATGGACACATCCTCTAAGAAGATCAACAAGGAAACAAGGACTTTTAATGACACACTGGAACAGAGGGGCTTAACAAATATATTCAGAACATTTCATCCTAAAGGAGCAGAATACACATTCTTTTTGAGTGCACATGGAACATTTTCCAGAATAGATCACATACTGGCTCACAAATCAGGACTCAATAAGTACAAAAAGACTGAGATCATACCATGCATATTTTCAGACTACAATGCTATGAAACTTGAAGTCAACCACAAGAAATAATTTGGAAGGACCACAAATACATAGAGGTTAAAAATATCCTACTAAAGAATAAATGGGTCAACCAGGAAATTAAAGAGGAATTTTAAAAAATACATGGAAGCAAATGAAAACAAGACAGTCCAAAACCTTTGGGATGCAGCAAAGGCAGTCCTAAGAGGAAAGTATATAGTAATACAGGCCTTCCACAAGAAGAAAAGTCCTAACCTTACACCTAAAGGAACTGGAAAAAGAACAGCAAAGCCTAAATCCAGCAGGAGAAGAGAAATAAAAGATTAGAGCAGAAATCGATGATACAGAAATCAAACAAAACAGATCAATGAAACTAGGAGCAGGTTCTTTGAAAGAATTAATAAGATTGATAAACCCCTAGCCAGACTTATCAAAAAGAAAAGAGGGGAGGAGTAGGAGACCTGGATTTCGTCTCCTCTCAGGAAGTCAGCTGGATAGGGATCAAACCAATCTGAACACCTACGAACTCAACAGGAGATCGAAGAAAAGAAGAGCAACAACTCTCTGAACAGAAAAGCGACCACTTTCTGGAAGGTAGGACGTGCGGAGAAGTGAATCCGAGGCGATATTCGGGAGGAT
The DNA here is from genome assembly GCF_004348235.1 of Phoca vitulina. Taxonomy (NCBI): domain Eukaryota; kingdom Metazoa; phylum Chordata; class Mammalia; order Carnivora; family Phocidae; genus Phoca; species Phoca vitulina. The sequence continues at coordinate 2,286,113 of NW_022589742.1, forward strand.
AGACAGCGGGGGAGGGGCCTCCGTCGGCCGCTTCTGGCAAGTGATAGAGCCACGGAGCATGAAATCGGAACTTTTAGAAGTCTGCTCCACTGAGGGACATCGCTCCAGTGGCTAAGCGGGGGGTGGAACCCTCACGGGACAGTGTGGTCTCAGGACCCTCGGGGTCACAGAAAGACCGGGGGTGCCTGAGTGCGGCAGAGCTCCCAGGTATCGGAGCAGGGAAGCCGGCTGCAGAGACGGAGCCCAGGCGCGGGCTCTCAGCTCGGGGTTGTCATAAACCGTGATCGGCGGCACAGTCGGGCCACTGCTCCTCCAGCAGGGACCCAACAAGCGGCAGATCCGGGGAGATTCACCTTCCTCCCCGGGAGGAGCGGTGCGGGAGCGCACCGCAGGGATCTGCTGGGTTTGGAGACTCCACCCGGGGTCGGGGGCCAGAGATAGAAACGTGCGGTCACAGGCCGGGTGAGCACGGAGTGCGGCCGGAGACCGGGGAGACGGGAGAGACTGACGGCTTTTCTCTGGGGGTGCACTGAGGAGTGGGGCCCCGAGTTCTCAGCTCCTCCGGGGTGGAGACTGGGAGGCCGCCATTTTCACTCTCCGCCTCCAAAGCTGTACGGAGAGCTTGCAGGGAACAAAAGCTCCGGAGAGCAAACCCGAGCAGATTACTTAGCCCGGACCGGCAAGGGCGGGGCAATTTTGCCTCCGGCAGAGACATTTGGGAACCACGGCAACAGGCCCCTCCCCCAGAAGATCAGCGAGAACAGCCAGCCAAGACCAAGTTTACCGATCAGTGAGAACGGCAGAACTCCAGTGCTAGGGGAATACTGCACATAGAATCCATGGCTTTTTTACCATGATTCTGTAGTCTTTCAAAGTTAAATTTTTTTTTTGACTGTCTTTTTTTTTTTTCAATTTTTCTTTTTCCCTTTTTCAACCAACATCTTATCAATCCCTTTTTTTAAAAAAAAAAAACATTTTTATTTTTCATTTTTATTTTTCATTTTTAGAGTCATATTCTATCCCTTCATAGTAGTTACCCGTATTTTTGGCATATATATATAAGTTGTTCTCTCTTTAAAATTTTGAGATAGTTTCTTCTAACAGATCAAAATATACCCTAAATCTCTATTGTAGGGTTTTTTTCTACTCCCCTGCCTGATCACATTCTCTCCCCTTTTTTTTTCTCTTTTTTTTAAATCCTCTTCTTTCTTTTTTCAAACAACTTCTTATCAATTCCTTTTATAAAACTTTTTATAATTTCCATCTTTACAGTCATATTCCATCCCTTCATCATATCAACCCTTATTTTTGTACATATATAAGTTTTTCTTTCTTTAAAATTTTGGGAGGCAATTTCTTCTAACAGACCAAATACACCCAAAATCTAGTGTGTGGCACTGATCTATATACCAGCCTGATCATATTTGATCACATTCTGTTTTTTTTTTGTTTTGTTCTGTTTTTGTTTGTTTTTATCTTTATCTTTTTCTTTTCCTTTTTTTTTCTTTTTCTTTTTTCTCTCTTTCCCTTTCTTTTCCCACTGCTTCAGGTCTTTTCTGATTTGTTTAGAGTATATTTTCTGGGAACGTTGTTACCCTGCTAGCATTTTGTTCTCTCATTCATCTATTCTCCTCTGGACAAAATGACAAGATGGAAAAAATCACCTCAACAAAAAGAACAAGAGGTAGTACCGACTGACCTACTCAATACGGACATTAGTATGATGTCAGATCTAGAGTTCAGAATCATCACTTTAAAGATACTAGCTGGGCTTGAAAAAAGCATGGAAGTTATTAGAGAAACCCTTTCTGGAGAAGTAAAAGAACTAAAATCTAACCAAGTAGAAATCAAAAAGGCTATTAATGAGGTGCAATCAAATATGGGGGTGCTAACTGCTAGGATAAATGAGGCAGAAGAGAGAATCAGTGAGATAGAAGACCAAATGATGGAAAATAAAGAAGCTGAGAAAAGGAGAGATAAACAACTACTGGATCATGAGGGCAGAATTTGAGAGATAAGTGATACCATAAGACGAAACAACATTAGAATAATTGGGATCCCAGAAGAAGAAGAAAGAGAGAAAGGGGCAGAAGGTATAATGGAGCAAATTATAGCAGAGAACTTCCCTAATTTGGGGAAGGAAACAAGCATCAAAATCCTGGAAGCACAGAGAATCCCTCTCAAAATCAACAAAAATAGGTCAACACCCCAACATCTAATAGTAAAACTTACAAGTCTCAGAGACAAAGAGAAAATCCTGAAAGCAGCAAAGAGAGCCTGAAAGCAACAGAGACCAGAAAGGAACACAGACAATATACAGTAACAGTCACCTTACAGGCAATACAATGGCACTAAATTCCTATCTTTCAATAGTTACCCTGAATGTAAATGGGCTAAATGCCCCAATCAAAAGACACAGGCTATCAGATTGGATTAAAAAACAAGACCCATCGATATGCTGTCTGCAAGAGACTCATTTTAGACCCAAAGACACCCCCAGATTGAAAGTGAGGGGGTGGAAAACCATTTACCATGCTAATGGACACCAAAAGAAAGCTGGGGTGGCAATCCTTATATCAGACAAATTAGATTTTAAACCAAAGACTCTAATAAGAGATGAGGAAGGACACTATATCCTACTTAAAGGGTCTATCCAACAAGAAGACCTAACAGTTGTAAATATCTATGCCCCTAACATGGGAGCAGCCAATTATATAAGGCAATTAATAACAAAAGCAAAGACACACATCGACAACAATACAATAATAGTGGGGTACTTTAACACCCCCCCTCACTGAAATGGACAGATCGTCTAAGCAAAAGATCAACAAGGAAATAAAGACTTTAAATGACACACTGGACCAAATGGACTTCACAGACATATTGAGAACATTCCATCCCAAAGCAACGGAATACACATTCTTCTCTAGTGCCCATGGAACATTCTTCAGAATCGATCACATCCTAGGTCACAAATCAGGTCTCAACCAGTACCAAAAGACTGGGATCACTCCCTGCCTATTTTCAGACCACAATGCTTTGAAACTAGAACTCAATCACAAGAGGAAATTCGGAAAGAACTCAAATACATGGAGGCTAAAGAGCATCCTACTAAAGAATGAATGGGTCAACCAGGAAATTAAAGAAGAATTTAAAAAATTCATGGAAACCAATGAAAATGAAAACACAACTGTTCAAAATCTTTGGGATGCAGCAAAGGCAGTCCTAAGAGGAAAGTATATAGCAATACAAGCCTTTCTCAATAAACAAGAAAGGTCTCAAGTACACAACCTAACCCTACACCTAAAGGAGCTGGAGAAAGAACAGCAAATAAAGCCTAAACCCAGCAGGAGAAGAGAAATAATAAAGATCAGAGCAGAAATCAATGAAATAGAAACCAAAAGAACAGTAGAACAGATCAACGAAACCAGGAGCTGGTTCTTTGAAAGATTAACAAGATTGATAAACCCCTGGCCAGATTTATCAAAAAGAAAAGAGAAAGGACCCAAATCAACAAAATCATGAATGAAAGAGGAGAGATCACAACCAACACCAAAGAAATACAAACAATTATAAGAACATATTATGAGCAACTTTATGCCAGCAAATTAGATAACCTGGAAGAAATGGATGCATTCCTAGAGATGTATAAACTACCAAAACTGAACCAGGAAGAAATAGAACACCTGAACAGACCTGTAACCACTAAGGAAATTGAAGCAGTCATCAAAGATCTCCCAAAAAACAAGAGCCCAGGGCCAGATGGCTTCCCAGGGGAATTCTACCAAACATTTCAAGAAGAATTAATACCTATTTTTCTGAAACTGTTCCAAAAAATAGAAATGGAAGGAATACTTCCAAACTCATTTTATGAGGCCACCATTACCTTGATCCCAAAACCAGACAAAGACCCCATCAAAAAAGAGAACTACAGACCAATATCCTTGATGAACATGGATGCAAAAATTCTCACCAAAATACTAGCCAATAGGATCCAACAGTACATTAAAAGGATTATTCACCACGACCAAGTGGGATTTATCCCTGGGCTGCAAGGTTGGTTCAACACCCACAAATCAATCAACGTGATACAATACATTAACAAAAGAAAGAACAAGAATCATATGATCCTCTCAATAGATGCAGAAAAAGCATTTGACAAAGTACAGCATCCTTTCTTGATCAAAACTCTTCAGAGTATAGGCATAGAGGGTACATACCTCAATATCATAAAAGCCATCTATGAAAAACCCACAGTGAATATCATTCTCAATGGGGAAAAACTGAGAGCTTTCCCCCTAAGGTCAGGAACACGGCAGGGATGTCCAGTATCACCACTGCTATTCAACATAGTATTAGAAGTCCTAGCCACAGCAATCAGACAACAAAAAGAAATAAAAGGCATCCAAATTGGCAAAGAAGAAGTCAAACTCTCACTCTTTGCAGATGATGTGATACTTTATGTGGAAAACCCAAAAGACTCCACCCCAAAACTGCTAGAACTCATACAGGAATTCAGTAAAGTGGCAGGATATAAAATCAATGCACAGAAGTCAGTGGCATTCCTATACACCAACAACAAGTCAGAAGAAAGAGAAATTAAGGAGTCGATCCCATTTACAATTGCACCCAAAACCATAAGATACCTAGGAATAAATCTAACCAAAGAGGCAAAGAATCTGTACTCAGAAAACTATAGAATACTCATGAAAGAAATTGAGGAAGACACAAAGAAATGGAAAAACGTTCCATGCTCATGGATTGGAAGAACAAATATTGTGAAGATGTCAATGCTACCTAGAGCAATCTACACATTCAATGCAATCCCCATCAAAATACCATCCATTTTTTTCAAAGAAATGGAACAAATCATCCTAAAATTTGTATGGAAACAGAAAAGACCCCGAATAGCCAGAGGAATGTTGAAAAAGAAAAGCAAAGCTGGCGGCATCACAATTCCAGACTTCCAGCTCTATTACAAAGCTGTCATCATCAAGACAGTATGGTACTGGCACAAAAACAGACACATAGATCAATGGAACAGAATAGAGAGCCCAGAAATGGACCCTCAACTCTATGGTCAACTAATCTTTGACAAAGCAGGAAAGAATGTCCAATGGAAAAAAGACAGTCTCTTCAACAAATGGTGTTGGGAAAATTGGATAGCCACATGCAGAAGAATAAAACTGGACCATTTCCTTACACCACACACAAAAATAGACTCCAAATGGTTGAAAGACCTCAATGTGAGACAGGAGTCCATCAAAATCCTAAAGGAGAACACAGGCAGCAACCTCTTCGACCTCAGCTGCAGCAACTTCTTCCTAGAAACATCGCCAAAGGCAATGGATGCAAGGGCAAAAATGAACTATTGGGACTTCATCAAGATAAAAAGCTTTTGTAAAGCAAAGGAAACAGTCAACAAAACCAAAAGACAACCGACAGAATGGGAGAAGGTATTTGCAAATGACATCAGATAAAGGGCTAGTATCCAAAATCTATAAAGAACTTACCAAACTCAACACCCAAAGAACAAAAAATCCAATCAAGAAATGGGCAGAAGACATGAACAGACATTTTTCCAAAGAAGACCTCCAAATGGCCAACAGACACATGAAAAAGAGTTCAATATCGCTCGGCATCAGGGAAATCCAAATCAAAACCTCAGTGAGATACCACCTCACACCAGTCAGAATGGCTAAAATTAACAAGTCAGGAAATGACAGATGTTGGCGGGGATGCGGAGAAAGGGGAACCCTCCTACACTGTTGGCGGGAATGCAAGCTGCTGCAGCCACTCTGGAAAACAGTATGGAGGTTCCTCAAAAAGTTGAAAATAGAGCTACCGTATGATCCAGCAATTGCACTACTGGGTATTTACCCCAAAGATACAAAAGTAGGGATCCGAAAGGGTACATGCACCCCGATGTTTATAGCAGCAATGTCCACAATAGCCAAACTGTGGAAAGAGCCAAGATGTCCATCGACAGATGAATGGATAAAGAAGAAGTGGTATATATACACAATGGAATATTATGCAGCCATCAAAAGGAATGAGATCTTACCATTTGCAACGACGTGGATGGAACTGGAGGGTATTATGCTGAGCAAAATAAGTCAAACAGAGAAAGACATGTATCATATGACCTCACTGATATGAGGAATTCTTAATCTCAGGAAACAAACTGAGGGTTGCAGGAGTGGGGGGTGGGGTGGGAGGAATGGGGTGACTGGGTGATGGACACTGGGGAGGGTATGTGCTCTGGTAAGCGCTGTGAATTGTGCAAGACTGTTGAATCTCAGATCTGTACCTCTGAAACAAATAATGCAATATATGTTAAGAAAAAAAAAGAAGAAGAAGAAGATAGCAGGAGGGGAAGAATGAAGGGGGGGAATTCGGAGGGGGAGACGAACTAAGAGAGATGATGGACTCTGAAAAACAAACTGAGGGTTCTAGAGGGGAGGAGGGTGGGAGGATGGGTTAGCCTGGTGATGGGTATTGAGGAGGGCACGTTCTGCATGGAGCACTGGGTGTTATGCACAAACAATGAATCATGGAACACTACATCTAAAACTAATGATGTAATGTATGGGGATTAACATAACAATTAAAAAAAACAAAAAAAAAAGAGGAAGGACCCAAATAAAATCATGAAGGAAAGAGGAGAGATCACAACCAACACCAAAGAAATATAAACAATTATAAGAGAATACTATGAGCAATAATATGCCAACAAATTAGGCAATCTGGAAGAAATGGACAAATTCCTAGAAACATATTAACTATCAAAATTGAAACAGGAAGAAATAGAAAACCTGAACAGACCAATAACCAGCAAAGAAATTGAATCGGTGATCAAAAATCTCCCAACAAACAAGAGTCCATAGCCAGAGGGCTTTCCAGGGGAATTCTACCAAATATTTAAAGAATACCTATTCTTCTGAAACTGTCCCAAAAAAAAAAAAAAAATAGAAATGGAAGGAAAACTTCAAACTCATTCTATGAGACCAGCATTACCTTGAATCCAAAACCAGACAAAGACACCACTAAAAAGAATTACAGACCAATATCCCTGATGAATGTGGATGTAAAAATTCTCAAGATACTAGCTAATAGGATCCAACAGTACATCAAAAGGATTATTCATTACACACCAAAGGAATTTCTGGGCTGCAAGGGTGGTTCAACAGCTGCAAATCAATGTGATATACAGCGTTAATAAAAGGATAAGAACTGTATGATCCTCTCAATAGATGCAGAGAAAGCATTTGACAAAACACAACATCTTTCTTGACAAAAACTCTCTGCAGTGTAAAGATACAGGAAACGTACCTCAACAGCATAAAAGCAATATACAAAGGACCCAAAGAGAATATCATCTTCAATCGGGAAAAACAGAGCTTTTCCCCTAGGTCAGGAACACAACAGGGATGTCTACTCTCACCACTGTTGTTCAACATAGTACTGGAAGTCCTAGCCTCAGCAATCAAAAAAAAGAAATAAAAGTCTCCAAATCAGCAAAGAAGTCAAACATTCATTCTCCCCAGACAACATGATACTCTATGTAGAAAACCTGAAAGACTCCACCAAAAAATTGCTAGAACTGATACAGAAATTCAGCAAAGTCACAGAATATAAAATCAATGCACAGAAGTCTGTTGCATTTCTACACACCAAAAATGAAGCAGCAGAAAGAGAAGGAATCAATCCTTTTTCAATTGCACTAAAACCCCTAAGATACCTAGGAATAAACCTAACCAAAGAGGTAAAAGACCTTGTACTCTGAAAACTATAGAACACTGATGAAAAAAACTGAGGAAGACATAAAGAAAAACATCCCATGCTCATGGATTGGAAGAACAAATACTATTAAAATGTCTATACTACCCAGAGCAATCTACACATTCGATGCATCCCTATCAAAAAACACCAGCATTTTTCACAGAGCTGGAACAAACAATCCTAAAATTTGTATGGAACCAGAAAAGACCCTGAATAGCCAGAGGAATGTTGGAAAAGAAAATCAAAAGCTGGGGGTGTCACAGGATATAAAAAAAAAAAAAAATCAATGCACAGACGTCAGTTGCAATATTATACACTAACAATGAAGCAGCAGAAAGAAATCAATCCCATTTACAAATGTACCAAAAACCATAAGATACCTAGAAATAAATTTAACCAGAGGTAAAAGATCTATACTCTGAAAAGTATAGAACACTTATGAAAGAAATTGAGACACAAAGAAATGGAAAGACATTCTGTGCTCATGGATTGAAGAAACAAATATTGTTAAAATGTCTATGCTACCCAAAGCAATCTACACATTCAATGCAATTCCTATCAAAGTACCACCAGCATTTTTCACAGAGCTGGAAAAATTAATTCTAAAATTTGTATGGAACCAAAAAACCCCGGATAGCCAAAGTAATGTTGAGGTGTGTGTGGGGGGGGGATCAAAGCTGGAGGCATCACACTTCCAGACGTCAAGCTCTATTACAAAGCTGTAATCATCAAGACAGCATGGCACTGGCACAAAAACAGACACATAGATCAATGGAACATAATAGAGTACCCAGAAATGGACCCTCAACTCTGGTCAACTAATCAACAAAGCAGGAAAGAATATCCAATGGAAAAAAGACCGTCTCTTCAATAAATGGTGTTGGGAATATTGAACAGCCACATGCAGAAGAATGAAACTGGACCATTTCCTTACACCATACACAAAAATAAATTCAAAAATGGATGAAAGACCTAAACGTGAGACAGGAATCCATCAAAATCCTAGAGGAGAACACCAGCAGCAACCTCTGTGACCTAAGCCACAGCAACTTCTTGCTAGACAGGTCTCCAGAGGCAAGGGAAACAAAGGCAAAAATGAACTATTGGGACTTCATCAAGATAAAAAGCTTTTGCACAGCAAAGGAAACAGTCAACAAAACTAAAAGGCAACCTATGGAATGGGAGAAGATATTTGCAAATAGATAAAGGATTAGTATCTAAAATCTATAAAGAACTTATCAAACTCAACACCCAAAAACAATCCAGTCAAGAAATGGAGAGAAGACATCAAATTTCTCCAAAGACATCCAAATGGCCAACAGACACATGAAAAAAATGCTCAACATCAATCATCATCAGGGAAATACAAATCAAAGCTACAATGAGATACCACCTCACACCAGTCAGAACGGCTAAAATTAACAAGTCAGGAAATGACAGATGTTGGTAAGGATGCAGAGAAAGGGGAACATTCTTATACTGTTGGTGGGAATGCAAACTGTTTGCAGCCACTCTGGAAAACAATATGGAGGTTCCCCAAAAAGTTAAAAATAGAGCTACCCTATGACCCAGCTATTGCACTACTATGTATTTATCCAAAGGATACAAACATAGTGATTCGAAGGGGCACATACACCCCAGTATTTATAGCAGCAATGTCCACAATAACCAAACTATGGAAAGAGCCCAGACGTCCATTAACAGATGAATAAAGAGGTGGTGTACACACACACACACACACACACACACACACACACACACACTGGAATATTACTAAGCCATCAAAAAGAATGAAATCTTGCGATTTGCAATGGCATGGATGGAACTAGATGGTATTATGCTAAGCAAAATAAGCCAGTCAGAGAAACACAAATACCATATGATTTCACTCATATGTGGAATTTAAGAAACAAAACAGATGAACATAGGGAAAGGGAAGGAAAAGACAAAAACAGAGAGGGAGGCAAACCATAAGAATCTCAACTACAGGAAACAAACTGAGGGTTCCTAGGGGGAGAGGTGGGTGGGGGGATGGGGTAATTGGGTGATGGGCATTAAGGAGGGCACATGATGTAATGATCATTGGGTGTTATATGCAACTGATGAATCACTAAGTCCCACCCCTGAAACTAATAATACACGATGTAAACTAAATTGAATTTAAATTTTAAAAAACTACTGTCTTCTGCTGATGGATTTTGGAGGTTATCTGAGTACTCTGATAGCTCCTTAATATACACTTTTGACCAGTACTATCTTCAGCCCACCTCACATGCACTCCTGCTCCCAGAGGTACCTGGTGCCTCCATTTCCTAAGCCTTTCCAAGATGAAAATGTGCAGTGCAAGTCAGCTTTGCACAGATTAACGATAAGCAAAATAAGTGAAAATTGGCATAGTTACCAATGAGGCCTAATCTATTTTCCCATTTGGATGCCAGAGCACTGGCAACCAGGTTTCTACCTCCCTAATGGGGAGGGGGGAGGGGTTGGAACATTTTTGTCTGACCTGACAAGATATCTTGTTTATAGTCCCTGCTGCAGATGGGGTTTTCATCTACCTGCATTGTGCTAATTGAGTTACCACTTCTCCATCTTGCAAGATTTTTAACACTTTTGGTATCATTTTCTTACCCATATTTTGTATGTTTGCATATTTGTATATTTTTGTTCCTACAGCCTAATTTTATTGGAGTTTGGACAGGAGTTAAAAAGTAGATGTTCAATCTGCCATATTTGACTATAGTTCTATTAAATCAGATTAGATATAATTGTAAAAATCAAGTTTTTAAACCTTAGTGTTTTAGTGTCTGTTTAATTCCATTCTTTATAGTGGCTCAATTAGAATTTAGAACTGCCTATATGGATTGTGGCTTCTTTTTGCTCTGCGACAGTAAAAAGCCATACTAACCATACCTGGGGGCTGCAAGTATATCTGATCAAGCTAAACTTATTATAAAAAAATTTAGAATATGCCACCATTCGTGGGTGATTGATTTACAAAAACCCATATATATCATTTTCCAATATAATTTGTTAATGGACTTCTTCTGTTCATCTGAATACATTTTTGACCAGGGAATCCTGATGAAAAACTTGCATCTGAAGGGAAACAAAAACAAACACACAAAAAACTAAGGTTCCCTGTATGTTCAAAATGAAACCCCAAACTTCCAAAGAGGGGAACTGATAGGACCAGAAACATGTGACAGTTGTTTATCTAATGTCCAATTTCCCCTCATTGGAAAAGGCATCACAAATAAAGGCACTCGATAATCATCCTGTTCTTTTTAGTAAGTTTTCCTAGAAGTACTTGGGGACAAATTTTATTTGGAAAAAAAAAATCAGCAAGGGCTGCCTCATGTGACTTGGGGAAGGGAGGCTGAAATGATCACAGGCCAAAGGCAAAAGTGATTCATGTGTCCTTCCCTGATATATGTCTGAAAATTTCCAGCATCATGTGAAATAATCTTCAGTGTTACTAGTGAAATAAAGTGGAGAGGACATTATTCCTTGATTACAAATGACAGCATTTGGAGAAATATTGGGGGATATAAAATTTTATGAACGTTTATATAAAGTTGGACTACTTCATAATTGTTCAGATTCATAAAAAAGTACTTGACATAATCAAAGCCATGATAATGGTAGATGCCAAACCAAAACCTTGGTTCCTGACTTAAAGTGTTTTATCCTCTGCCACTGTGGTACATTATAAACAAACTACTTTGTCACCAGAAGGAAATAAGTCCCAATTCCAAAATCACATTTTATAGTTGTATGGCTTTGGGCATGTCATTAATTTCAGTTCATTCATTTGTAAAAATGGTAAAAATAACTTCGTAGCAGTATGAAGATTAAGTAAGATTATACAGGAAGTATCACCTATAGTTACAATATTTTAAGTGCTCAAATATTTATTGTTTTAATCAATAAATGTTTAGTTAAGACCTAGTATGACCCAGGCACAATGTTGAAGCTATAATACTGAGCAAGATAGATGTGATTCTGTCCACAAAAAACTTAGAACCCAGTGAGAAAGAGGTACTATGAAGAAAATAGATTTCCATGGTAGAGAATAATGACTGGAGGGAATATTAAAACAGTTAATGATGGACTAAAAGTGGGAATGAGGGAGATTGAGGAATAATGGATTACTCCTAGACTTCTGGTTTTAGTAACTGCATAGATTTTTGAGATCCCTATAACATATCCAAATGAAGACCTTTGAGAAGCCATTTGTGTTTGAATCCGAAACGCAGTGAAGAGATAAGGTCAGAGATAACTCTGGGCATTATTAGCATTATAGATAGTATCTGAAGCAAGGGAGATGGCTATGTTCTCTCTATCCTCAAGTGATCTTGAAGTATGAAGAAGGCTCAAGATGTAGCCCTGAGGCACTCCAACCATGAGAATAGGAAAATAAAAATCAGCAAAAGAGACAGATAAAGGGTTGATGAAAAAAATCTGGGGTGTGATATCACTTTAGCCAAGAGAAGATCATTTTCAGAGGAGGTGGTTCACTGTGTTTAATGATCCTTAAATTTTTTCTTCTATCATAGTGGGAAAAAACTCTTTATAACTCATGTTTATTTTCTTCTTACCAGTGCAGTTGGCTAGCTCCCTTCCTTAGGGGTTCTAATTGTCTATTTGGCCATTGGTTAAGAAAGCAAAAATAGAGCCTACTGAAGATTTGAGAGTGGTTGAGCATTATGGGGGGAAAACTTCCATTCCTCCATAAAAATGGCTTCTTTCACTGCATTTTTTAATATTTTTTTAACTTATTTGTGTGAGAGAGAGAGTGAGCACGAGCAAGGGGAGAGGCAGAGGGAGAGGGAAAAGTAGGCTCACTGCTGAGTGCGGAGCCCAATGTAGGGCTCAATCCCAAGACTCTGAGATCACAACCCAAGCCGAAGGCAGACACTTAACCAACTGAGCCACTCAGACACCCCTGCATTTTTAAAATTATGGCAAAAAAGTATTGATTTATCTTAATTTTAATCATACATTACACAATTCTTAACTATATGCACATTATTGTACAACAGATCTTGAGAACTTTATCTTGCATAACTAAAATTCTGTCCATTGAACAATTCCCCATTTCCCCATCCCCCCCACAGCAAGCACCATTCTACTTTGTTTCTATAAGTTTGACTGCTTTATATACCTCATATAAGTAGATTCATATAGGGTTTGTACAATTGGCTTATTTCACTTAACTGAATGTCCTGAAGGTTCATTTTGTTGTGGCATGTAACAAGACTTTTTATGGCTGAGTGATATCCTGATGTTTGTATATACATTTTCTTCATCCCTCAATGGATGCTTAGGTGGTTTTCACAACTTGCCTATTGTGAATAGTACTGCAATGAACATAGGAGGGCTAATATCTAAGATCCTGATTTTGATTTTTCTGGATAAAGTGGGATTGCTGGATCACATGATAGTTCTATTTTTAATTTGAAGAACTTCCATACAGCTTTCCATAGTGACACCATTTTGCAATCCCACCAACAATGGTTCCAATTTCCCCACATCCTCACCAATACTTTAATAGTGTGTGAGGTGATAGCTCATGGTAATTTTGATTTCTATTTCCCAGATGATTAATGATGTTGAACATGTTTTCATGTGCTTGTTAGTCATTTGTATATCTTTTGAGAAATGTGTATTCAAGTCCTTTGCCCATTTTTTTAAATTAGGTCATTTGTTATTGAGTTGTGGGAGTTCTTTATATATTCTGGATGTTAACCCCTTATCCAATATATGGTTTGCAATATTTTCTCCCATTCTGTAAGTTGCCTTTTCACTCTAGATTTTTTCCTATGCTGAAGTTTTTAAGTTTGATGTAGTCCCATTAGTCTATTTTTGCCTTTGTTACATGTATGTTTGGTGTCCTATTCAAGTTCTACTGTACATTTTTAATCTAATATTTCACTAAATTTGTTTTTACCAAATTGAAAATGAGGATGCCTAAGTGGTAAATTGGTATGTTCAGTGTCCTTTTCATCTCCATTGAGCAATTGCAATAAGATTCATTTTAGAGTTTGTATGCAATATAGAGTTTCAGAAATCCCGGCCATAAACCCAGGCCTGTCTGGCCTACTATAGCACACCATATGGCCTGCTTAATTAATGGCCACTTTGTGGTGACATCAATAACAACATGTGTTCTACAATTCAGTGATTTTTAGTGATCAACAGGATTTTACTGAGATCAAGGGATCAAGGACTAATTAAAATTGAGGTTTGGAAAAATGAGTATTAGAAATAAGTCAAAATCACTTGCAGATAGGATTGGTCTTTCAGCAAATCTAAGAAACTGAAAAACTACTAAAACAAAAGTGTTTGAGGTGACTGGCTCTTTAACCAATATACAGAAATTAATAGCTTTTCCATAGGTAAGTTAACCAGCTTCAAAATTAAAGAAATTTCCAATTTCCAACAGCCACAAAATGTGAAACAGAAATAAACTCAACACAAAATGCATAGTTGCTGTATGAAAAAAAGCTATAAAACTCAGGTAAGGGACATGAAAGGAGACATGAGTAAATAGAGAAGCATTTTGCTTTTGGATAGGAAGATGCAACATAGTTATAGTGCCAAGTCTTACAAATTAAACTATAAATTTTATGCAGTAGCACTTGAAATTTAAACAATTTGGGAACTTGACAAAAATAAGAGTAAAATTTATGTGGAAAATAAACATTAGAGGTCATTCAGGAAAATTCTGAGAAAGGGGAGGGATTAGGCATATCAGCCCTACTAGATATTACAATTTATTACAAAGCTGCAATAACTAACACTCAAGAGTAGACAGATTGTTGTGAGTAAAGATAGTACAGAAAAAGGCTTTCCTCTAAGTTTAAAATTATTTAAAAATAAACAGGTTTTACCTGAATTTAAACCTCTTAGAGGCTCAAGAAAGGCTGCATTAAAAAAAAAAAACAAAACAAAAAAAAACCTAACATCTTGTTTGGTAATAGCCCAAACCTTAATTAAGGCAATCCTTAATATTAAACTGGCAGTCCCTTCTCAAAATACTCATAATCCCTCCTCTCCAGTAGGATTTTTCTTTGGGCTTACATCTAGTTTCACCCCTGTGTCATATATGTACTATATGTCAAATATACTATATTTATTTTACAGAAAAGACAGTGTAAAAAGATGTTTGTAACATTTCATGAACACTATTTTTTATATATAGCCTTAAAGTGACTAATTTGACAGTTCTCTATCATTCTGGAGTGAATGGATCTTTTAAAACTTAATATTGTTTTATATTAATTTTTATTCAGGTTTTTCTTATATAAACATCATAGAGCTGTTTAGTCCATCTTCTCAATTATTCTTTTGTAGCATATATAGGAGGTACACTTCTGGAACAAATGTTTTAGTAACTATAAATTGCTTTTTGAAAACATGGTATGAATGTACATTGCAACAAATAATTCTGATTGTTTAACTATGTTTACCCATTATCTTTTTGCTCTGGAACTGGGAAAAACATAACTTGATTTTAATCTGTGTTTTACAAATTGATAGTGCTACTGTAGTGATACTGAAATTTTCTGCTATTATATATACATGTATATCATTTTGTTTTAGCTACCTAAATATTATTCCCTTACCCAAATACACATTTCTCTATGTATCAGAGGTTAACTTAAATACAAAGATCATTTACTATTAAATCAGAAACTAGTCATATTAGGTCTGATATGAAACTTTTCTATTAACTAGTGATGAGCCCAATAAAACATTTTTAACTTGTTTCTATAAAATATTAGAAAATACAGATTTGCAATAAACAAAGGCAATTTTTTTGGATCAAATATAAAAACAAAACTAAAATATACCCCTCAGTATAAAATGGGAAGGAAAAAAAGTAGCTTGGATAAAGGGTTCTCAGAAGTAGTTCTGACGATAGCTTGTCCTCCTAACAAGGAGACATCTAGGAAAGAGTGGCAGGAGAATAAGCGGTTTTCTAAAAAGATGAATTACCAACAATGACTCAGAGAGAAATAGGAAACCATAGAAGAGCTATAATCATTTTAAACTTTAATTCGTGTTCCAAAATCTATCCACAATAAAGCACCATTTTTAATGAACATTCTAAGGACAGATAATTTGTATAGGTAGGATAGAATTTAAGAGAAGAGATTGTAAAGATAAGCTGCCTGACTCACAAAACCAATTCAACCTCCATACAAAATCAGATAAGGTTAATATAAGAAAGGAAAATCATAGGAAAATTTCATTAATTGAATGTTTTTGCAAAGGTCTGGTATGGAGAATGATATATGGTAAAATTTATATGAATTTGAGATCAAAATATAGGAGTATTTGTTCTATGTATAAATACCTATTCAATATAGGCATACAAATGTGCATAAGAAGGCACATACTGACTTCTGAAGAGTGGTTAAATTTGGATAGCAGTAGAGGATCAGAGAAGGTAATAAAGGCTACCGGTCTTTCCTTTTAAATAATAATCCAAAACAAAAATTGAAAATGTTAAGATTTGTTCAGCATGGGTTTGGCCACATGTATGTTTGTTATATTATTCTTTGAGCATTTCCATGAGTATGAAAACTTTCATAATGAGAATTATGAGCAGAAAGAAATATGTACTATTGGTCTTCATAACAGGAGCACCTTCAAGTGATAACCTGACTAAAGTGAGCTCAGGAGAGGTAAGAGGAAGGGAAATTGGAGACAGCAAGTATAAATAGTGATTTTGACAAGTTTTATTATAAGTAGGGGGAAACAGCAATGTAGAAATAGCTGGAGGAAGTTATAGGGTCTCAGGGAAGGTTTTTTATAAACAGGGCAGACATTATAGCATGTTTTATGCTGATGGGAAAGATGTAATGAGAAAGATACTTCCAGAAATTCTTCCCTGTCTCTTGAATTATGTCCTCAAGTAGGTGAGGGGGATGGGACTTAGAGTGGAGAGGTTCAACTACAGTAACAGGAGAGAAGATAGAGTATATGGTTTCAGATGCAAGTAGTTCAATAGTAATGATGTTTAGGGCTTGTGGAAGTGGTCTCCAGATTGCTTCTCATTTCTTACTGAAGTAGGAAGATGTAAAGTGGAATATGGGAAGGTAATACTTCTTCCAGGCAACACTAAAGTTCACTTGAGGCCAGGCATTATAAATTTTAAGTGAGACCCATTGGTATTGTTAGGTGTTTTCCAGTAGCCACGTTCAGCTGCATAACTGTAGGTGGAGAGTAGTCAAAGTTAAACAGGGATTTTGCTTTTTCCTGGATGGATAAAGGGAGAGAGAGGAAGGAAAAAAAAAAAAAAAACACACAAGTTGAGAGTATAAGCAGGTAAGTGATTATGACAACAGACCATGGAGTTGAAACTGAGTAATGAGGGAAATAAGAACATGAGGTGGGTAAAGAACAAGAAAAAGGTCACAGGATCAATGGATTCAAGGTCCCAGTGAGGCTAAAGATGGTTAAAAGCGGGTGGTAGAGAAGGTGACCTGAAAAGACAGAGGTTGTTGGTCAAAGACTGAGACTTATGAAAGGGAGTTTATGGAGGGGTTGCAGTTTACTGGAGGACTGTGTCTAGGATAATATTACAGGAGTGAGCAGCTAAGGTAGAGTTTAAGACCAGATCCTTTGGAGGAGAAGATGTTAAGAAACTGAGGCCTCAGTATTGGGAGGATCATCCATGGGGATATTAAAAATCAAGAATTATGACAGGAAACCAGAAGATAAAAACTTGGAGGGGTAAGAAGGACTCAGGAGCTGATGACACAAGAGGGAAGGGTACTGAGTAGCAGAATCTGAAGAGGGTGGATTCAAAGCTGGAATTTGTTGGGAAGCAGGGGAGGAAAATGGTCTCCACCTGCAGGTCTAGTGGTATGAGAGATGAAGGAGAAGCAAAACAGCCACAACAGGAGAGGGCTGTAGGGAAAGCAGTGTCCTCAGAGGACAGCCGGGGTTTAGTTAGATTAAAAAGGGGAAGGGATCTTTCAAAGAAGCTGAGGGTATAGGAGATATTGTTGATTATGAACTATGCATTCCAGGGGGCAAGGGAAGGATTTCAGGATTTGAGCAGGGGTGGGAAGTAAGGGCAGAAAATGGGATGTAGAGAGCCATATGGGGAACAGAGTTTAGGCAATGAGAACTATCTGCTCATGTAATAATTTTTAGTTGAGAAAATAAGCTCACTGTACACAAAGGACAATAGATCAAGTAAATCTACTTTACCTGTTGAGGAATCATGGCCCTAGAGATAGTATCAGTCATTGTCAACAATGAAACCATATCAGGTGACTAAAAAGCTTCTGTACAGCAAAGGAAACAATCAACAAACAGAAGTTACCAAGAGTAAATTTTAAGAGTTCTCATCACAAGGGGAAAAAACACCCCAAAACATAACTACGTGTGGTGATGTTAACTACACTTATTGTGGTAATAATTCCACAATATATATGTATACCAAATTATGTTTTACACCTAAAACTAACACAGTGTTATATGTCAAGGTTTTTAGGGTCTAGCTTCAGAAGCTCCAGAGACTCTACCTAAAAAGACATTGAACCAACTGAAGCTCAGCTTCCTGATAATAAGAAGGCCTTGTTAGTATTGTCAGAATGCTCTAAAGGAAGCCTGGGGATTTGGATGCCATTGGTGAGGGCTTATAAAGAAGGGTACAATCTGGAAAGAACTGTGGGAAGAAAAGTTTTATGGAGATGCTGTCTTACCATTTAAGATACAGCTTGGCTGCCATTGTGACTACCTTGAACTAACTTCTGCTAAAATAATGATAAAGGAAAAGGAGGAACCACCATTTAGATGGACATTAGGTTTAAATTCATCAAATGAAGTTTATATCAGTGGGAAGCCACACTGGTCTCACTCTGTGGTTACTGAAAACTTAGAAAAAATTCCCTGTAAGAAGGCTGGGGGAATTAGCTTTTTTTTTTTTTTTTTTTTTTTTTAAGCTCCAACTGTAGAATAGGATAATCAAGTCTAACCTGGCTTCCTATTTTTTTTTTTTTTTGGTGGGGTGCAGGGTGGGGGGAGGAGATGAAACTAAACTTCGTCCATGCTCAGGGAAAGTAGGCTCAAAGGCTAGAGGAGAAATGTACAGTTGTAGGCATAGGATATAGAAATCAAGCCATTTTCAAATTGACATATAAATATGCCACGGTCAAAAGGAAACCCTAAACATAATTGCAATAATGTAAGAAATAATTTTACTTTTTATGACTCAATTGCAATTTTAAAACATTGGAGCTTTCTCTTTGCTTCTGGTCCTAGCCAAGATGAAATATCCCCATTCCTTCCAATCCAACAACAGGCACAGATTTAAAGAAAAAAAAAAAAGCCTGTTCCTCCAAGCCCAGGGACTTGAAAAAGAATGGTTTTTAAGAACAGAAAATTTGAAAATATCCATCTGGCTCCAGGCAAACACCAATAGCAAAAATGTAGCCCTTCTCTGGTTTCAGCTGGCTTGAGCAGGAAGCTGATAGGAAGTGGACATCCCCCACCAATCCCACAGAAACAGCCAGCAGTGTTCACCCAGTGGAGTAGTATTGGGGAATCAAGTAAAAATCGGATCCTCCAGCCCATGTTTAGCAAAAGCAGGTGCTGGTGTGATTGCCCAGCCACATGAGTATAGGTGGGGCTCAGCAGGGAGCTGAGCTTTCCACCCGCACCCAGCAGATATGGGTAGTAGTCCAATTGCCAGCAAGATTCAGTAAGTGGAGCCTCAACTCCCACCTGCCAGCCGTGAGACTTAGTGAGGCTGCATGAGGCAGAGCAAATCCATACCCTTCCTCAGGTGCCAGCAGGTGCCAGTAGACAGCTGAACCTCCACCACCAATTTGGAGAAACCACACTGAATAAGGTGGTAGGAGTAGAACAGACACTAGAATTTCCCCTCACTGCTGGCGTCAGTGGGGCCCAACGGGGAACTTAACATCCACACCCAACTGGCAGCAACAGACAGAGACCAAACAATATGGTATAATGGGCAATAAGGCAGTACAAGACTGCATTACTGTGCTCCTTCTCCCTACCTTTGTGTCAGTGTTAGGGAATTGAGGGCCCACAACCAAACAACATCAACGAGGCATAAGGAGGTGTTGCTAAGTGGGGTTGACAACTTTTCCCCCATCCCAGTCAGTGAGCCCAGTGTGGAACTGAGCTGACACCCACAGGGCCGGAATAAGGCATTGGGAGTCGGTACCCATTTTCTCTGTGAAGGGGTCAGCGAAGCCAAGGGGTAAACTGAACTTCTATTCTACCAATTGGTAATAAGGCAGGAGTCAGGACTCCATTTTTGCTGGAGAGGGGTAGTGAGACTCAGAAGGAAGTTGAACCCATGTACCCACCAGGACCTTGCACTACACTGTAACAGGGGAATTCTCTACTAGGAGGAAAAATGAAATAGGATCCACAATCCCATAATATGACAGCTCTCTTAGTCTGTTCAGACTGCTGCTGGGAAGTCCATGAGCATGGTGTCAGCGTATCTGGTGTCTGCTGAGGGCCTGCTTACCTGGTTCATAGATGGCAGTCTTTTTGCTGTGTTCTCACCCAGAGGAAGGGACACGTGATCTCTGTGGGGCCTCTTTTATAAAGGCAGAGCCCTCATTTATAAGGGAGAGCCTAATCACTTCCTAAAAGGCACCACCTCCAAATACCATCACACTGGGGATTAGGTTTCAACATATGAACTTGGGGAGGAACACAGTTTATAATGTCATCCAAAAAGCCAGGATATGGTTAAGAAAAAAAGGTCACTCATCATACCAAGAACTGGGGGGAGGCGTGGGAAGGGGGGAATCACAACATAAATGAGAAAAAAAACAATCAATAAATGCCAAAGTCATACGGAGTGTATTCTCTAACCACAGTGGAATCAACCTGAAGTCAACACACAAAAACTGAAATCTCTCCAAGGATTTGAAAAGTAAATAACACACTTCCAAATAATCCCTGGGTCAAAGAGGAATTCTCAAAGAAAATAGAAATATATAGAGCTCAATGATAATGAAAATAAAATATATCAGTTTACATAAGAGGCAGCTAAAGCAGTGCACACAGGTAAATTTGTACTATAAATTTACCATAATTATACTATAATTGATTTTACTAAATCCTTATGTTAGAAACTTTAGTAATATAATTTCCTACCTCAAGAAGTTAGAAAAATAAGAGCAAAATAAGCCCTATGCAAGTAGAATAAAAGGACAAGTTAGTAAAATTGAAAACCAAAAGCCGATAGAGAAAAGTCAATGAAACAAAAGTCAGTTTTTTTGAATATCAATAACATTGACAAACCTCTAAAAAGGTCAACAAAAGAAGAAAACACAAAATTTCAATATCAAGAATGGAAAAAGCAGTATCACTACAGATCCTGCAGCCATAACAAGGATAATATAAAGGATAAAATAAGAGAATGCTATAAACAACTCAATGCACATAAACTGGAAACTGAGAAGAAATGGACAAATTCCTTGCAAACCATAAACTACTGAAATTCAACCATGATAAAATAGGCAATTGGAATAGTCTTAGAACCATTAAAGAAATTGAATTTGTAATTAAAAAGTGTCTGCAAAGGAAGTTTCCAGGCCCAGATAGTTTGCAGAAGAATTCTATCAAATATTTAAAGAGGAATTACTCCAAATTTACACAATTTCTTCCAGAAAATTAGAGGAACATTCACTCCCCAAACTTGTTTATGAGTTAGTATTACCCTGATAACAAAACCAGACAAAAACAGAAAAAAAAAAAAAAAACTGTAAACCAATATCCCTAACAAACATAGAGGCAAATTCCTCAACAAAATATTTGATAATTAATCTAGCAAAAAAGAATAATCACCATGAGTAATTTGGTTTTACTCTAGGTATGCAACATTGGTGCAACATTTGAAAAATCAGTGTAATCCACCATATCAACAAGGTTAAGAAGAAAAACCACATGACCATATCAACTGATGCAAAACAAACATTTGACAAAAGCCAACGCTTATCATGATTAAAAAAAAAAAAAAAGCTCAATTAGGAATAGAGGACTTTCTTCCTTCCTCACACATAGTCCACTACAGTTCAGAACCAGCAAAGACCAAATCTTTCTCACACTTGCAATCTCCCTAACTTACCTTTCCGCTGTATCTCTCCTATCCATTCCCCCTTCTTCTGGTGCATTTCTCTGGCTTTTCTTGGCCTTCTTCTGCTGCTTATAAGGTATCATGTTATTGCATCAAGCCCACCTTGATGACCTAAACTACTCTCCCTAATGCAAGGTCCCTGATTACTAACCTTATTGCATCTGCAAAATGTCTTCAGAGCAGTACCTAGTTTAGTGCTTGATTAGAATAACCAGGTGACAAGACTCTTGGAGAGAGATTTAGATTTGTGCCTACCACGGGTGGCAGATTCAGACAAATCTCTGTATGGACAGGGATAAGAAATCTTAATGGACAAATTCTGCTTCAGTTTCTTCCTTTTTTCTTCTCTTATGTTGACTAAATCTTTACTGAGTGAATGATACATACTCACACTGTGCTAGATGAAAGGGATAGAGGTGAATAAGAGCCTCTGCCCTCATGGATCTGGTAACCTTGTGGCAAATGCCATGAGGTAAAATTGTGTGGCCAATATCAAGTAAAAAGACAGAATGCAGGAAGAGTGTTTTGGCAGCAGTGATGTGATAGCTAAAGAGAGCGGCACCCGGACCAGACTAATGAAGACCGAAGTTTGCAATCTACAGCTCTCCAAAGTCGGGGGAACTGATACTTCCCACAGTGATTTCAGATCTAAGGTTGCATCTAAGAAACGCTGAGCAGATACAGTGGTCTTAAGGCAGGGTGTGTGAAGGCTGGACAGAGATCACAGGGGGCTCCAAATACTTCAACAATAAAGCTCTATAGGAGAGATTTGACAGGAGGTTAGAAAAGGCCCTGTAATATTCCAGCTTCCTGGTCCTCAGTGACCATCCTTGCTGTGCTTCTTATCTGAAATATATAAGATAAACATTTGTGTTTCATAAGCAATAACTCAAAATTACACTGAGAAATAGTATGGCAAGAATTGTTGATAACAAGTTTCTGTCTTCTTTCTACTTTTGAAGCATAAGGGAAAATTGAGGGTTAGGTAACATTTAGTTTTACAGACAAAACCAATATTTCCCTATGACCTCTGGGCATGTTCACTAAGTGTCCATCATCTGTAGGAACCCCTGCAAAGTCCAGTTTTACAACAGTTCATGCTATCAGTTTAGGATCCTATTTTTCTTCCTAAAATGAAATCTTCCTCAATGATGACTTTCCTTCTCATTTTTAACTTCCCTTAGAAGGAACAGCTTGGGGTGAGGAGACATACCCCTGTGGTGCCAAGTGAAAGGTTCCTGAAGGAAACAATAGGAGTAACTATTATGATACTGACTGACCTGAATTAAAATAAGTTTTTGATGAGAAAATGGCTCATGAAAACAAGATTCAGGCCAGCATCAAACACCCAGTGCGAACTTAGGAAACCATTGTACTTAGTGCACATATAATCCAACTAGCGACACTTAAAAGGTGCTAGAGAGATTGTCTTAGATAAAATGTCATGATTACTTTCAAAATGACTTAAGTCTTATTCGCACTTAAATAGTGCAAAATGAGACAAGATTAGAACAGAGACAATCTCAATACTCAGTTCAAGTTTTGCCTCTTCAAGGAAGTGTTCCCTGACCCTGCTCCCTTTATGCTCTTAAGGTTGAGTTAGGTTCCCCTTCCTTTGTCTTAGCATAAGACCCTGTGCTAATATCTATAGTAGTATGTATCTCTGGAAGGTTGGAAACCACTGGTAGTTTAGATAGACTTCAGCTTCAGGGTGTGCTACTCATTTTGTGGCAAGTAAATAGACCTTGCTAAGTGCTTGGCATAGACTAAGGACTTAGTAAACAGCTACTCACAGTTATAAGTAGACACAGAAACAGGCCCTAAGTTTCTTGACGGTAAAGAAAAATAGAAGCCATCGTGAATTATAAAATTTGAAGACCCTTTTTTGTGCATCCTTACTTGATCTTTCAGAACCAGACACAGAGGGAATCACATCCTCTTTTTTTGAAACACTCTCCTCTCAACTTCTCTGACAACATACTGTCTTGGTTTTCCGCCTACCTCACTGGTTCCTCTTTTTCAATCTTAATTATTTTCCCCTCCTTATAAAGGTTAGAATCCCTCTCAGTTACATCTTGGGCCACATTCCCCTCTTTCTGTTTCTTTCCATTTATTCCCATGGCTTTAAGCATCAATTATGTTCACAAATCTCAAAGGTATATAGTCCATATCTCCTTCTGAATTTCAGATCCCACTATCCCATTGTCTACCTATATCTCCAACAGAATATTTATTTCAAAAGTAATATTCAACATTCAACAATCAACATGACATAGTAGTTTGTGGTTTTCATCCATCCAAGTCTTTCCTCCCTCACCCCAATCTTAATAATAGAGACCATGAGAATGCTCCTCACAGACCTCTAAATACAGGGACTGTAACGTAATCTGAGGACCAAGTCTTCAGATACTGAGCCCTGAAATCCACCCACACATTGTGCAGAGGCTACACTTCCCACAGACTGTTCCCAGCCAGTAACTAAGAGCAGCAGGGATACTAAGGCAGGCACATTTATGGGGGACATATATATAGAGCTGACTTTTGTTTAAGGATTCCCTGATGACCTTGCTGAACCCTCTCCAGACTACATTCTCTGATATGTACTCAACTTCCTTCTCTCTTCTCCTCCAGGTCCAACCTACACTGGGATCTGATAACTCTCAATCTTTTCTAGCTTCCTCCTCATTTCCTCTCACAAGTGTTTGCTCTAATAAAATCCATACATGTTTAATACTATCTTGGAGTCTGCCTTTTAGAGGACTCAGAAATAAAAGTGGTACCAAAAATAGGGTGGTCTGAGAAAAGAGGCAAAAAGATGGGGATTTGGTACTGGCTCATCCATTGCCCAGCAGATGAAAAGGTGGGGCCTGGTTAGCAGCTAAGGCATGGGTAGTCCCTAGCACAAGTGATGACTCAATTGCTAAAGATTTCTCAGGAGGGTGATCTGGGGCAATATCCCAGTAGAGGAGAATTTTGTGTCAGGTACAATGAGCTAGGCATCTGAAGAATATGGGGGGAGGGGTATAATGCCTACAAAGCTGCAGTTGCTAGTTAATGCTAAGTTGTGTCCATATACTGTAGAAAGTTAATGAGAGACTGGAAGATGTTAACAAGCAGTTAATAGGTCAGTGTAAGGGCCAGAGGCCCTTGTTGATAGGCAGTAGTCTATAAAGCAGTCCTTGTCACCTATAGTACAAGAGCAGACATAGCTGAATAGCAGGTTGGAGACCCAAGCGTGAGAGTACCAGAGACTCAGAAATGTTTCAATGTTTAGCCACAGAAGGTGGGTTATACAAATATCAGAGCCCCAGAGTCCTGATACATGGGATTGAGACATCCCCCTGAGGATGATGGCTCTGCAACTGCTTGAGCCCAAGAACTTCTGGGCTTGCAAAGGTAGCTCATCCTTCCCTAAAAAGAGCTAGCACTTCTGCCATGGTGCAAGATTCACAAGGCAACTGATATCTCCCTCAGGATCTGTCCTCACCTCCTGTCTTGGCTCCCAGTCCCATAACTAGACTTAAATCCTAGTGTGACCTGACAGGGAATATGTTGAGTTTATTTAAGGAAGAGAAGGTATTACACATGTAAAGAATTATAATAATTAGCTGGTAAGTACTGGCAGGGTCAGGATTGTATCCTAGGATTAGATTTTGAAGGTACTTGATCAAGGAGGCCAGAATGCAAGACTGGATTGGTAATAATTTATTAACTGAAGATAATTACCAGGACATGGGACAACCTAGCAAGGTCCCAGAGATTGGAACAAACTCACTGTTGTGGTGGCTCTTGGAAGCCAGGAAAAATTGATGGTCAATACTTAATGGAAATACCTGATTAGCTCTGGGAAACAGTATAGGAAGGGAAAAGAGACTGTTAGAACTGATTGTGTGAATCTGGAAGGCCAAAGTCTTATGATCCAGGGAAGGGTCAAAAGGACATACCATTCACCAAAGCCATCCAGAATGTGCTGGTGAGAGGGGCCCAAGTATCACTAAGGAGTTCAGGGGTCGTTTTCTTCTGCAGGCCAGGACTGATGATAAGAAAGAGAATCATGGAGCTAAGTTGTTAATATCCATGAGGATGATGGGGCCTCAAAATAACAGGGACCAATTTGCAGCATTAAATGCCAGAACCTGCGATACCACAAACACCATAATGACCAACAAGGTTAGAGGGGCAGCCAAGGTGGCCTGACCCACTAGGATTCATAGACATCACTAGATGCAAGTAGACAAGCAACCAACACAAGTGCCACTTAAAATCTATAAGTAAAATAACAAATAGGATGGAGAAGCAAAAGGCAGAGGGTGGCTGACCCAATAAAAAGTGATGTCTCTTGCTCAGTTCTTAGTCCTGAATGAGTTTTCAGATCTGGAATCCAATAACTGAAGAGATGGCCAGGTCTCTAGGAAGAAGACCCCTTAAACACCGGGGAATGTATATTCTATGATGATTCCCAAAGTCCTTCCCCTAAAGGACCTCGGGTAATTGATTTAGATGACTATACAGTAGGAAAGGGGGATAAGACATGTCTAGGACAAGTATAGTTGACACTGATACACAGAAATTCACAGTGTCTTCACACTCCCCTCTCCCACTGGAGTGGTAACTTGGAAGCCAGGTACTAAATGAAGTTGTGCAGAGGCTACACTTCCCACAGACTGTTCCCAGCCAGTAACTAAGAGCAGCAGGGATACTAAGGCAGGCACATTTATGGGGGACATATATAGAGAGCTGACTTTTGTTTAAGGATTCCCTGATGACCTTGCTGAACCCTCTCCAGACTACATTCTCTGATATGTACTCAACTTCCTTCTCTCTTCTCCTCCAGGTCCAACCTACACTGGGATCTGATAACTCTCTCAATCTTTCCTAGCTTCCTCCTCATTTCCTCTCACAAGTGTTTGCTCTAATAAAATCCATACATGTTTAATACTATCTTGGAGTATATGAACTACCAATAGGAGCTGGGCTCACTGGGTCTACAAACATACCCGGGAGTCATTTCTCCAGACTCCACTTGAACAATTGAAATTGATATACTTGAAAGTTGGAGTGAACCTCACATTGGGCCCAGTAAGAGGTATCATATTAAGGAAGACCAAATGAAAACCTCTGAAACCACCTGAAAATGATACTAAACCAAAACAATATCTTATCATCACAAGGGAGGGTATGGTGGAGATGAGTGTCACCATTAAAGATCTAAAGGATACAGGAGTGGGAGCCCTTACATCTCTATTGAATTTTCTAATGTGGACCCTACAGAAAATGGATGGATCCTGAAAAGTGACTGTATACTATCACAGTGTTAAACAAGTAATAATCCTGATTGCAGATACTGTGATATACATGGTGTCATTGCTAGGGCATATTAATAAGCCCTCTGAAGCATTGCATGTCACCAGTGATTTAGTGGTTGCATTCTTTTCCATTCTAATTAGCAAAGAGTATAAGAAATTGTTCTTACTCATGTGGGATCGATAGTATTCATTTATAATGTGCCATTACTATGTTAACTTCCTTTCCCTGTGTCATAATATAGTCTGGAAAGATCTGGACCTCCTGGATATTTCACAGAGCTTCACACTGATCCATTGCATTGATAACATTGTGCTGGCTTGACAGGGCAGGCAAGAAGTGACAGTTAGATTGGAGGCCTTGTTAAGACGCATTCCAGAAGGTAGAAGACAGATCCTATTAAGTTATACAGACCTGCAACTTCAGTGAAATTTTTAGGTTTCCAGTAGTCAGAGTCATGCTGGGATATCCCCTTCAAAGCAAAAGACACATTGCTATATCTATTGTGAATCCCTCATCACAAAGAAAGAAGCATAGCATCTGGTAGCCATCTTTGGATTCTGGAGGCTCCACTCCAACTTTCAATACCTACAAATATTGCTCCACCCTTTATACCTACTGCCATAGAAATCCACCAGCTGAAAGACAAATACCATATAATCTCACTCATATGTGGAATTTAAGAAAGAAATTTAAGAAAGAAAACAGATGAACATATGGGAAGGGGAAAAAGAAAAAAGGAGAGAGGGAAATAAGCCATAAGTGACTCTTAACAACAGAGAACAAACTGAGGGTTGATGGAGGGTTGTGGGTGGGGGATGGGCTAGATGGGTGATGGGTATTAAAGAGGGCACTTGTTGTGATGAGCACTGGGTGTTGTATGTAAGTGATGAATCACTGAATTCTATTCCAGAAACCTATATTGCACTATATGTTAACTAACAAAATTTAAATTAAAAAAAAAAAAAGAAATCCACCAGCTTTGAGTGGGCCTAGCAGGAAAAGGCAATGGGAGCAGGTCTAAGCCACAATTCCAGCATCCTTGTCACTTGGACCATAGAATTCAATAAACCCTATAGTGTTAGATATATCAGTATTGGAAAAGGATCCAGTTTGGAGCATACGCTCCAGTGAAATAGTCATAATATAAGTCCTTGGGATTCTGTAACAAGCTTGACCAAATGTCACCAAGTAAACATGCATCCAGAACTGTACCTTCTGTTGGACCCAATGAGTTATATAGTCAGACATGCCCAACAGCAGTCTATCATGAAATGGAAATGTACATCTTGAACTGAACCTAAGCAGGACAAGAGGGCACAAGTAAACTGCATGAGCTGGAAGCCTAGAACTCCTGTTACCAAAAAGTTGCACCAGAACCCTTCCTTGGCTTGCACCTATGGACATATGGGAACTCCTATATGACTAGCTGAAAAAAGAGGAAAAACCCTGAACTTGATTTATGGATGGATCAGCACGCTATGGGAAGGCAAATCAAAGTGGACAGTGGCTGCACTATAGTCGCATTCAGGGCTAACTTTCTAAGATAGTGGAGACCAAAGTCTTCGCAATGATAAGAGCTGCAAGTAGTGCACCTGGTTATCTACTTTGTGTGAGGGAGACGGGGCCTGAGGTGAGAATATATAGATTCCTGGGCAGTGGTCAATGGCCCAGCCTTCTAATCTGGGGCCTGAAAAGACAAGGACTGGAAGGCAAAGACAAAGAGGTCTAAGGAAGAAGCATGTGGATAGACATATGGGAGTGGGCATGGAAGTGTGAAAATATTTATATCACATGTCAGTGCTCACCGGACAGCATTCATCACAGAGAGGCACTGAAAACCAAGTTGACAAAATGACTCAATTCACATTGCCAGCTTTTCTCCTCAGCCCTCCCAGGAACAGCATAATGAGCATATGAGTGGAGTATCCATGGTGACAGAGATGGAGGCTACATGTGGGCCCAAGAGCATGGACTTCCACTAATCTACCTGTTGCTATTTCTGAATGTCCAAACCGTCAGCAACCTGGACCAATGCTGAGCCCCTGGTATGACACCATTCCACAGGGACACCAACTGGCCATGTGGTAGCCAGGTGACTACACTGGGCCTGTCTCTTCTGGAAGGGCCAGCATTTCATTTTCACAGGGACAGATATTTATCCAGGCATGAGTTTGTTTTTCCTGCTTGTAGAGCCTTCACCAGTGACGCTATTTGTGGACTCAGAGAATTCCTAGTTTATAGGCCACATGACATATCATGTAACCAGAGTACCCACTTCACAGAACAGCAGGTAGAGGAGTGTGGCTCCATTAGCCATATCACATACCATACCATGCAGAAACAGCTGGCCCCAGAGAACACTGGGGCTATTTTCGAAAGGTGCAACTGAAGTGCCAGATTGAAAGAAATATTCTGAAAGGATGGGATTTCATCCTTTGAGATGCAGTGTATGAGGGTGTATTTATTAAACCATAGGCCTCTATATGGCACTGTCTCCCTTATGAAGGTGCATGTGTCTGGATTGGAAGGATTCCAACCAAGGATTGGAAGCAGGATTGGACGCACGCTGCCACTCCCCACTGGGGAATTTTGTGCTGCCTGTCCTCATAGTTCTGAGCTCTGCAGGGTTGGAAGGTCTAATCCACAAAGGGGCCACACTCTTGCCGGGAGACATAAGCAATGGCAAGTTACGGCTGCCACCAGTTACCTTTTGTATCCCTTATGTCCAAGGACCAACAGGTAAGAAGGACAGTCATATACTGGCATGTATAACCGGTCCTGATCATCAAACTAAGGCAGGGCTGCTTTTTTCCACTGGGGCCAGAAGGATTATGTGTGGATCCCAGGTGGTCTCCTGGTATCTCCTGGTACTTGCTGGTACTCTCTTGCCCCATTGTAACTATGAATGGACAAGTGCAGCAATCCCAGACTGAAAAGGTCTCCGAGCACTCAAGAATGAAGGTTGGGGTCACATTACCAAGTCAGCCACCAAGACCTGCTGAGAAGATAGCTGAGGGCACCTTACCTCCCCACCCATCCCAAACCTGGCCCCAATTACTTCCAGTCCATCAGCAGGCACAGTTGGATTTCACTCCAAACTGTATCTGAAATCCATCTACTTCTCTCATTTCCACTTCTATACTTTAGTAGAAGCTATGATCATATCACATTTGGGTCACTGCAAGAGCCTCCTAAACATCTCCTTTCTCTCTTTTGTCCTGCTACAATTCACCCACCCTACAATAGTCAAAAGGGCTTAAAAAGAATAAATTGAATTTCTTCTACATGTTTAAAAATTTCCAGTGCTTTCCTACCAATTTTAACATAAAACTCCAATTCCTAACATGTACCACAAGGTCCTCCACGATCCGGCCCTTACCTCTCTTTTCCAGCCACATCTGTACCCTCTTCCCCATAGCTCATCAAGCAGTCCAGCATTGAATTCCTTGATAGTAGTAGAATATGCAATCACTTTCTTATCTCAGGGTCTCTGCATAAGCAGTTCTTTTTCCTGCAACTGTCTCTTTTTGGATCTTTGCATGGTAGATTTCCATTTGTCATTCAGTTCGCAGTACAAATGCCACTCATTCACTAATGCCTTTCCTGGCCACCAGTGTAAAGAAAGTACTAAAGTAGGTTTCCCCTACCTCCATGACTCGTGGTTACTCTCTCTAAACACCCTGTTTTTCATTATTCATTTATTCTTGTGTTTTTCTCTTATCTATCTCCTCAGACTTTAAAATTGATTATTTCAAGAATTAAGTGTGCCTTGTTCACCATTAAATGCCCAGTGCCAAACATAGTACAAGGCACATGATAGATGCTCAAAAAATACTTTTTATTGAATAATTTTTGCCACTGTCTAACAAAGAAACTTTTGCCTGAACAAAACCATTTTACCTAAAAAAAATAGCAATATTATGTCACGTGGATGTAATTTTGATAAAGGATATTGGAGAATAGCATAGATAGTAGTTTAACTATGCCTTTATATTTTATCTTTCATAGAGGCAGTAAATCCACAATTGAGAAAACATTTTCATGGGTAAAGTGACAGTAGGGTGTATGGAGAAAACAAAGACAGGGTTATAATAATCTAGGAATCCAGTCCTTTACGAGGATCCAATTAAATTATATATTATTTGCATGTTTGATTATAAAAATTACATAAGCTCATTGTTGATTCTTTGGAATATATATTTGTACTATCAGAGATAACAACTCTTTTACCTTGGATCACTATTTTCCAGTCTTTCTTTTTTTTCTTAAAGATTTTAAGTAATCTCTACACTCAATGTGGGGCTCAAACTCACAACCCCAAGATCAAGAGTTGCACACTCCTCTGACTGAGCCAGCCAGGTGCCCCTCTAGTCTTTCTTTTAGAGTAAATTGGATATACAACTCTGTATTCTGCTTTATTCCCACTTATATTATATAGTCAACATTTCCCCATATATTTCCAAATAAAATTAAAGGGCCTACATTTTACGTGATCACATGAATGTGCTATAATTTATTTTATCCCATTCCCCTACAGGTAAATCTTTCCATTTTTTCTCAGTTTTTTCTCATTATACAATAATTCTGGGAGGATCATCTTCATTCACTGATGTATATCCCTATTTCTGATTATTTCTTTATGATATAGTCCCCAAAGTGTAATTTCTACATCATGATGCTTGAAGATTTTTGAAGGTTGCTAGAGGTTGCTGTTTCTTCCATAAATTCATAATATTTGTGCTAATATATAGTTCCACCACCAATACTTGATGCTTGTTTCATATATCTTGCCACCATTGAGCATCATTGTGGTTTATTATTTTTTTATAATTTAATAGGTGACAAATGGTATATTATTACTGTTTAATTTTACTTTTTTACAATTTTCCAAGTTTATTTTATAATTTTAACTTCTAGGTTTTGATGTATAGGGCCATGACTTTTTAATTCCTACTTTTTAAATCAGCATCTTTGTTTTCTTATTAACATCTAGTTTTAATTATAAAATAGTAGATGCTTTTAAAACTTCCAACCATGTAGTATATAAAGCAGAATTTCTCTTCCCCCATATGTATCTACCGTTAACATTTTTTTGGTAGTACAATTTTATTTCATATAACATTTTTTGAGCAGTAATCAACAGTGAATTGATGGCAGGGGTTCTTATTACAGACTCTACTAT
The DNA here is from genome assembly GCF_004348235.1 of Phoca vitulina. Taxonomy (NCBI): domain Eukaryota; kingdom Metazoa; phylum Chordata; class Mammalia; order Carnivora; family Phocidae; genus Phoca; species Phoca vitulina. The sequence continues at coordinate 2,318,533 of NW_022589742.1, forward strand.
ATATTTTTGACCTTGAAAATGTAGAGAACAGATTTTATTCTAATGCAGAGACAGCAGGTGCCCACCCATTCATCCATTCACTCATTTGTTCACTCTTAAGTCTATTATTTTAATGAGTACCCCATAGGGAGAAGTTGGAAATTATCCATCTCTACCTCTCTCCTAAATCTGCTGGATGCATGAAATTCAACCATTAGAGAATCATTTTAGGAATGATCGATCTGGGGACAGAGCTGTCAAGAGTTTCAACTGTAAAGAGTCAGGCAACAGACCAATAGCTGCCTCCTTCCATCCATTTCACCCCATTCTTCCACCCCTGGGGTTCTTCATCCTTTCTTCTCATTTACAGCTTTTCAATTTATACTGGTGAAATTCCATGAGATTTATTTTGGGGTAGAGGAGGGCTGCTTTCTGGACCAGCTATAGGGAAGAAGCTTATTCACACCTAGTCATCTTACACAAAAATGGGGTAGAAGTCCCATCACCTTTCTCCTGAATAAGAGTATCTTCCTCTTCTGGGTTGTAGGTGGATCTGGGGCCTGGATGGGATTTATCCCAGAGCCAGAACCAGGGTGACAGGATCTGACAGGACCTGGGTTAGGATGGGGGAAATGAATGAGTTATGCAAGTGCAGGATTGGCTCCTGTATTGATTTAAAATTTTGTTCATCATGAATTTTTTCACTAATTTAGAATTTTTAAAATAGTTTATCAAAACAATATGCATCTTGATTTACTGAGTTTTTTGACGACCCCTAAAATTTTGTGCCTGGGTTGAGGGCCTCAGTTGCCTCATCTTAATCCGGGCCCTGACTTTGATTCCCTAGAGATGGAGAGGGTTTATCATCATCTGTGAGCTCCTCTAGTTATTGTTATATTAACCAAAGCTGGATGATTCTCAAATCTGCCCCCAGCTGTCACTTTTGGAGAAAGTTTTGGCTTCCTTCCATATCCATCTGCTCTAGCACTGGGTGTATTCCACCTGTTTGAGTCTATGTCCCCATCTGTCTATGTCCTGTGACCACTCAGCTGTTATTACTCATTTGGCACTAATAGTGGCAGAACAATAAAACACTGGGGAAAGGTAACCTGCACTTTGGAGACCTCCACAGACTTCTTTGTTTAAGGATTTGGGGTAGGTGGGGTTCGGATGGTGGAGGGCAAGATAGATTCCTCCAAGGCTCCAAAGCCACAGGGGCCTGCAGAAGGTACTCTATTACGGAGATTCTCAATTCTGGCTACATATTACAATCACCTGAAGAACTTTCAAAAAAACTTGTGCCTGGCCCTACCCTCAGCTTTTCATTTAATTGATCTGGGGTAGAGCTGAGTCATTGTGATTTTTTTTAAGCTCCTCAGATATCAAATGTATAACCAAACTTGAAACCCACTGTGTCTTTCATTACTCAGGGGCCAGCTGAGGCTCCCCCTGAAGGACACGGGAAGATTATTATGGATCTGAATAGTGAGCTAGAATCAAGTGATCTTTTCCAAGGGTTTTGGTGAAGAAACATCTTTTATAGCCAAAATTGGTATCAGTGGGAAGGAGGGTGGAGAGCAGGGCTCAGTATTTACACAAGATTTGGAGAGTACTTTGTTCCAGTTATATTCATTATTGATACTGGGAGATGATTGCTCTTTTCCCCACTTAGTGCCCAAATTTTTGTTGTTTTGTTTTTGAGGTGTTAAGTCTGGTCTGTGCTTGTCATCAGATTTGAATGTAAAGAATCTCATCAATTGAGTTTCTAAATTTATTTTGAACATTTACCAAGGGGTTTCTTCCAAAATATGGTTCTCTTTGGGGCATACATGTTAGGCATTTTGGTGTGTGTTTTGAATATGTTGAGAGACATGGTTCTGCTGCAAGTTTTAGACTAGAGTGTCACATCTCTAATTAACATCAGTCTCAATTTCAAGGCCATCATCTCCTGCCTTCAGAAAATCCCCTCCATTTTTAGGGTTGGAAATAAGCACTGATGTGGAGAGGGGCTGATAGTGATTCTCAGGTTGTCAATGACCATAATGATGTGAGGAATCTGGAATAGTTTCTATCTTCATTACCCTAATAGGACTTTGAGGACTATTAGGGTAATGAAGATTAATAGTTCCATTAGCCTTCCACTTTCATGCTAATCCAAAGCCACAGATCATTGAGGAGACAAAGGTATTCTAAATATTATGTAATTGTCATTGACTGAGAACAATGAGGCACTGCCTTTGGTTCCTTGCAATAAGTTTTGTTTCAGTCTTCACTAGATAACCAGAACTTTCTTTGGTCCAAATTATACTGCTGAAAATAATCACTATATTGTCCTCTATTCTAAGGTTTATTAGAAGCAGCTCTTGTCCTGTGGTGATATCTTGAGAGTGGTGGGGGAGATGAGATGTCAGGGCTGTTTCTCTCTCCTACATTTCGGAATTCTTGATAGAACAATGTTTCTGAAACACTGCACTAAGATCAGAGGGCTCCCATTGGGAAAATTTGAGTCATGGTAATTACCTAAAAAAATACTGACGCAAGTATATTTTTTGTCTTGTTTCATAAGGGCATAATGGGAGTTTACCTGGCACTTCCACTAAACTGCTGCATGAATTTAAGGAGGTCACTTTCCCTTATTGGAGCCTCGATTTTCATGTCAACAGACTAGAACTGAAGTACATGATCTCAAAACTCCCATCCAACTCAAATATTCTGTGATTTGTTGATTTCTGACCAAAATTGGGTGAATTAATGCACGCAGTTTTTACATTGTATCTAGGGAGACAAAGTAATTTTTCTGATAACAAATTCAGCATATGAATGCTGTAATGTTGCTATTCTTATACTTTAAGTATTTTATTTTTCTATTAACAGGTGCTTGCCATTTGTTGACTTTTTAAAAAAATCAACTTATAAACTTTTCTTACAAAACAAAAATGAGGTTCCTAAAAATCTCAACTTGACCAGATATGAAACAATTTAAAAACCTTTAAAGGTGTATTGAGAAAAACCAGGCTTTAGAAACACACAAACACATACAGACACATGTTTGTCATTACTGAAAAGAGAGGTCTTTAGGTAAAAATAATTTTTAAAACCTCATGTTGCATAGATACTGTAGATAGTTCTATTTATCTGGTCAGCGGGCAAAAAGAGCACTTAAGGTCTTCAGCTCCAATCTTTTGTTCATTTCTTATTGCTGGAATTTTATATTCATTTATTCTTGTTGGGCTAAACTGGATGATGGTAGAGATGGTAAGCGGGTATTTATTCAGCCCCGCCCTGCTCAGCCTAGGGAGTAGACGAATTCTCAGTTGGTGGGTGGGCTGTTTTTGTCTCTTCGCCATTTTGTGGTTTAGGGTTTTCTGGGCGTCTGCGTTGGTAATTGAAGTTGAGGTGGTACCAACACTGAGGCAGCTGCAGACATTGTATCTCATCTCCTGATTTCCCTTATCTTGTTCATTGCAGTCCTCTTTAGGCTCTTTGGCGAGGAAGACCCCTGCAGAGTCATGGTCTATAACCCTGAAACATATTCTGTCTCACTGGTCTACCTTGTTCTCCTGCACCTTGTCAGCTCCCTCCATCACCTCACCGGGCACAGGAGGGTTAGAAGACCGTGGTCCAGGCCTCTGGGGTCTCCGCATGTAGTAGGATGGAAAGCGTCCCCTGCAGTAGGGTAGGGCCAGTGCGGTTGAGCCTGGCCTTCGGGAGCACTCTCCCCACCCTCCTTCTCTCCCCACTCCTACTATTCTGATAATTCTGCTGGGAATTGGGTGGAGGACCCCTGCGATGTGGAGAGCGTTGCCGGCTGCATATTTACTGCCTTGCACTGGAGCTCCACCAGGGCCTGTCACAGTATGGGCTGCCTCTGCACCCTTTTCTCCTTCAACAGCAGCAAACTCCACAGCCTCTCCATCTCCTACACTGCAAAGGGACTTCCTGGGGTTATTCTTTATGGCAGTCTGGTGTACAAATACAACTTCCTTGGTGTCATTCCTGTTGATGAAACCATATCCGTTTCTTACATTTAACCATTTCCCCAAAACCTTCGTTGGGATGATCTTCTTGTCCCTCAGGCAGGCACCTCAGATGTGAGGCTGCTGGGTCTCGGGGTCGCTGTTCCTGGTGGCGGGGATGATGACTGGGGCCGGCTGCGGCAGCGGCGCCCCCTCCCGGGGTGTGATGGTAACTAGGCCAAGGCAGTGGGGCTGCTCAGGGCTCTCTAGGGTCCGCTCTCCACTCCCGCTCCCCATCAGACTCTATTCTTATACTTTTTAAACTTTATTTCTTTGAATGAGTTTAATGCACTTTAACATTTCTTAGACTTTATTACCTCTATGCTTTATCTCATTAATTCTTACCATGTTTGTTTGAGCACAGGTGATAGGAAGGTTATTACCCTTGTTTCGCAGATGAAAAAACAAGGCAGGTTAAATTACATTCTTTAAGGCATTGGGGGATAAAAAGTAACATAAGGACTAGGACTCGACCAACACAGCAAAGAGGAAGAGGGAAATAAAAAGAGACTCCTGGCAGCTGAAGTTGGGTATGGGGTGTGGGAACAGAACAGAGCCTATATGGGGCCTGTTGCCATGGAGCTACTTGACAGTAAGAGGTAGTTGGCAATAGTGGTCAAACTGATCACGATTCCGTTTGCCCAGCCCAGACTATAAGAACTTTTCTAAGAAGTAGATGCTAAATGTGAAGGTGGACCTAATAAATTTTCTAACCTAACATTTTAGCCAGAACCTAATTTTCATCTAAAAGCTCGAAAACAGCAATGACTGTTAAGTCTTACAGTGCTTGGTATTTTATATGCAGTATCCTGGTTAAATATTCATGGACAGATACTATTATTGTGTCCATTATACAGCAACTAAGGAAGCTGGAGTTTTGGTCCAGATCACAGCCTGTAAATGGAGCTAGCACCTGAGTCTAGATCTGTCCCAATTTGAATCTGCACTTAACAAAATTGTGCTCTAATGTTTCTCCAATATCTACTATCCTAACAGTTTATAGTACTATCATTTTTGCCTGCATACAACATTGCTTTATAAAGGTGCGTTTCAATTTCTTTATGAGAATTTTGAAGCTTTTGTCACTTAGTCTACCTAGTTAGAAAAACCTGGTTTGTTTTCTTTCTATGAAAAAAAAAAAAAAAAAAACAAAGGACAGTGATGTTATGAAAAGCATACAAACAAATGGTATGCAATGTCTCAAAACGCTACTGCAATTCATTTCAACAAGTATGTAGGGAGGCCTCATTTGTACCATCTAATATGCAGAGAACTTGAGATATGAAGATAAATAATACAGTTTCTATCTTCAGGGAATTTATAGTAATTGAAATAGACCCCTTTCTTTGGCAGGGCAACATGGGTGTCTGCACTCTGTTCCACTCATTTGCAGTGACAGCAGGGATACTGCAATCTTAATGTCTTTTCTGTCTATCCCAGGGATCCTATGAAAGATACCTACCTACAGAGTGGCTTCCTTCTGCAAATGATTTTCCTGAGCAGCCTTCACTGGTAGTTTCCCCAGGGCCACAACCACTTCTAGTGATGGCCATGGAGACATGTAATAAATAACCAGTTGGCAAAGCTCAGAGTCAGTGCAGAGGAAGGACTATTTGTAACTATTCCAGACCTGTGAAATAATCGTAGAAAAGACTGAGTCTTCAATGGTACATAGTATTAAAGCTGGCAAGAAGTGGTTATTTCAGGGGAGAGAAGTATAGGTGGAAAGACCAGAGCCATGGTGGGGAAGTATAAGAGGCATGATGAGAGCAGATTTCTTAAGTTCTGCAATGCCACGAACAGGCACTTAAATTTTGATATGGACAAAATGGAAAGACACTAATCAATGCACACATTACAGACCTGAAGGCCGGGTACAATAGGCATAGGTAATAGTTTTCTATAATCCAGTGGTTTCCAAAATGTGGCTCACAGAGCACTTGAGTTCTAAGGAGTCTTCTCATTAGCCACCCATGTAATGTTAATATTTACAAAGTCAGTCCTTTCTAGGGTTAAAATAATGTACACATGGAGCTGACAGTATTTCATAGCAAAATACACACAAGAGCTTGATGAAAAGGTAAGATAAATTATTCAAAAGTTATAGGAATTAAAAGCTTCTTATGCAATTTACTTACACTTTAAATAAGTTTTAAAAGCATGAACTGTGGATGTCAAGTAATATTTCGATTGTTGCCTAAAGGTATATTCCTAAGAATTGCAAAGCATTCTTTGTTTCAAAAGTCTGTGGCAACAGACAAGATTGATATCAAACTGAATAATTCATCAGCTAAACTTTGCACATAGCCATTAGCAGTAATTCTGATGAGGATGCATACAGAGAACTTGTTCAAACTTTTCTCCTAATTTTAGCATTGAACTTGAACTGTTCCTGATTCAAATTTCATATGTTTGTCAAGAGATTCAACCTCCTTATTAAAAAAAAAAATCTAAGGAGGATCATACACTTGAGAAGATGTCCAATATTTCCTTTTCTATATGAAATACACATGGATTAAAAATGTTTGGCACTATATATTTAACATAACTTTATCCAGATTCTTCTTATAAGAGTAGATCTTGAATCCCCAAATTTTAATATCTAATTTTTAGCCCATAGAGGAAGCTTAAGAAATATGTACTAAATATATATAGTTCTACAACTATCTGCCTATATACAGTCACAATCTTCTCCACACAATATTCCTGAGAAGCATTAATTTCCTCATTTGGGGATGAGGATATTAAGGCCCAAAGAGTTTGAATTATTATCCTAAATTCACATGAATAATTTAGTGTTAGAACTGGCATAGCATGCAGGTTATCAAATCCAAGTCCAATGCTCTTATTTCAAGTCAGAATGTATTATATGATTCATATTATCAGTTCTTCAAAAATACTTTGAGGCATTTTTCAAAAGAAGCTCACATATAAAAAATTATAACAGAAATAAAAAGAATAAGATAATAAATATACATGAAGTCATAAGCTAATTCATATCCTGTTGTCAAGAATTTACTGTGCATCTAAATTTCCGGCAGCAAAGTAAAAAGTTATATAATTTGTATCATTTGACAAATAGAAAAATACAGGTAATGTGATATCATGTCACCTCCATACTAAAAATTCTTCCAATGGCTTTTCATTGCACTTATAGATAATTCAAACTTCACATCAAAGCCCACAAAGCACAAAATACTCTGGCTCTCATTATTTTTCTATTCTCATCAATTATTACTTTCCCCCATTGTTAACTACATTCTAATAATCTCTCCGTTCCTTCAACATGCCACATTTATTTCCCACCTTCAAGTCTTTGGACTCACTATGCAATACAGTGAGAATATTATTCCCCTAAATCTTCACATGACCAACTCCTTCTTATTATCCAGGACCTAGGTCAAAAGTCTTAGTTTCTCATTATTCAAGACTCTTAGAAACTATACCTGACCATCCTATCTAAATTAATAAATTTCCCAGCTATTCCCTGATTAATTATCATGGTCTATTTTCTTTATAGTACTTGGCCATCTCTGAAATTTTCATGTTTATCCTAATTTTTGTTTACTTCTCTTCTTCCCCTCCAACTAGAATGAAAATCCCACAAGAGCAAGAAACTCATGTGTTTCCCCCCCCCCCCCGCCCCGCCGCTGTTGGCTTTCCAGCACCAAGGACAGAGCCAATTAGGCACTCAATTGGAAATGAATACATTAAAGTTATTGAGAGAGACAAACTTTTCTTAAAACTTAATCCTAAAACCTCGTGAATTCTTAAAAAGACTTTGAAAACAAGATGCACTATGGCTTTAGCATCTACTTTTAAAATATACAGCAGACACCAGTGAGATGGGGTAGAATAAAGAAAGTCCATTGCAGAACTTCGGGTAAAACTAATATGTAATGGAAGGCCAACAAAATAAGAGCCTTTGAAGGAGAGTAACACGAAATGTCCAGAGAGAGGAAAAAACAGCAAGGTTAGTGTTGCAAAATCAAAGTGACAAGAAGATTTTTAAAAGCAGGTCATGAATAGTGTAAATGCCAGAAAAGTGTTCAATGAATTTTTCAACAAAGCTGCTAGTGGTAACCTTGGCAAAAGCAAATTCAGGGGGCTGGCAGTGGTGATGATGCAAGTCAAAGTGCAGTGGATTAATGAGAAAATGTAACAGGGGATTTCAACATAAAAAATAGATGGCATGGTTTTGTGCTAGACATTTTTAGAGTATATTTGTATTTATCTGATTTGACCTCTTAAAGAATCTCAATTTAGCTCTACTCAAGTGTCTTAGAGGAACACTGCCTTCTGATGAGATACTGAATTGGATATTTGCAAATAAATTGGATTTTTCCCACTAGTCAGGCTTTTAAATATTTGAATACCTACATATCGTACACCTTAAATTTTCTCTTCTGCAGGCTAAATATTTATAGATTCTCCAACCATTCCCACTTATGACCTGGTTTCAGATTCTTTACCTGCAAGCTTATTTTCCTTTGACCACTCTAGTTTGTCACTGTCATCCCACAATGTGATTTCTAGAAATATTTATGGACATCACTCACCTTTTAAATACCTGTAATAGTTCCTCATTGCCCCATTCATTCTGACTTCTAAGACCTTCAACACTGACTTTAACAAATATTCTTAGGAATTATCTCACTTTCCCTACATTATTTATAATACACTGTCTGGACCAGGGGTCAGCAAACTTTTTCTGTAAAGGGCCAGATAGTAAATATGTTTGGCTTTACAGACCATATGGTCTTTATTGCAACTACTCAATATGTTATAAACTATATAATAGATAATAACTGTACAATAGGCAATACATTAATGAATGTGGCTGTGTTCCAATAACAATATTGAAAAAAAAATCAGCAGGCTGAATTTGACCCTTGAGCCATAATTTGCCAACCTATGTTCTAGACAAACAAAATGCCTTGACATTTTCTTGGTACACCTAAGTTACTTATATGGCTTTGTTCATGCTCTCCAGCAACCCCTCACCGCCCAATTAAAGTAAAGGCAATGCTGATGTAACCAACAGACTCAAGTATAGCAGTTTACATGAGAGAAAAAGTTTTTCCTTCTTACATATCAGTCTGGCATTAGTGGACCAGATTGGTTCATAGCTCTGTTCTGCAAGATCATTCATTCAGTACCTGGGCTCTTTCTTGCTAAATGTAATAGGTAATTGACAACTCAAGAGTAATACACTGACACCAGTACTCTGTTTCTTGTTCATCACTTCCCCTAGAGCTATAGGCTTATATATCTTTGTTTTAGCTTAAAAAGTACTGAAAAAGATAGTTTTGCCAAATTTTTTTGACCCTACATAAAATGGGGTTCACTTTCCAAGCCTGCTACATCTTTGCCTATCCATGAAGCCAACGACTCATACTTTAGATTTTTGTTCCGGTAGTTCCTCTCTTCTGACACCAATTTCTACATTGGAGTAGGGTAGTGTGTGTGTGTGTGTGTGTGTGTGTTAAATTGACCAAAACATGTAAAAAAACAATTTAGCATATTAAAGGTTAATTTCTCATCTGTTTAATAGCCCAGGGTGGTTCTGATCTTTTGAAAGAGACTTTGCTCCATAGTCATTAACAGGCCCAGGTTGATGGCCATTCTGCCATATTCAGCATGTGGCTTCCAAGTGCCTCTGGGAAATTGTCATAAGTTTATTGGAAGAGGAAAAGAACAAGGAAGAACTCATATAAAAAACTCTTTATGATCAGGACATTATTTTGTTTCATGTTACATTGACTGTAATTCTGTCATATGGCCATACTTAATTGCAAGTGAGGCTGAGAAATGTAGTTCAGCTATGTGCCTAGGAGGAAAACAAAAATGAATTATGGTAAATAGTCATTAGTTTCTGTATACCATCTGTCAAGACTCTGCAGTATTGCTCCATTCATGATTTCCTCTCTTACTTCCATTTCTCTTTTGTATGAATTTCCACAGTTTTATTTGTACACTTTTCATGGCCCAGAAATTTCTCTACTTGAACTGCAGATACTGGTGGGCCTAGATTTGACAATTATTAAAGACAGGAACACTGGAACTCTGCCTTCTGGCCTGTAGCACAGGAATCTGGAATTGCAGCCAGTGACCTGGTGGCGAAGCACAGCAGAAGGGCAGATTAGGTTTTGTGTGTCTAACTCATCTTTGTATCACTTACTCCCAGCATATGGCCTTGTAATAAATGGAGACCCAAAGAGTGTGGTTGAAATCACACCTTATCATCTCCCACTTCTTTTGGGCTTTACTTAAATCTTATTATTTTACTTCCAACCTGAAGTACGCTCTTCTTTGGGTAGCTATCCGATTCAAAGTAATCCTCCCTTCCCTTGGACAAACCTCAATACAGAGAGGAAACCAATACCAATGATTAAGTGAACTTTGAATCTGTAACTATAGCTGACTGATCCATAGACCAAATAAAATTATTTCTACAGGACATTCAGAGATACCAAAACAGAGACTGGGAAAGTTCAAAGCCAAATCATGTTAATGTCAGAATGTCAGGGAGAAGATCCACAATTTTCTGCTGTTGAAGTTCCAGATCCACCATGATCCCAGCCCTTTGTGTGTCTTAGCTATTAAAAATCTTTCTTCAAAATTGTGAGACACAACAGTACCCTTTCAGTATACTTAACATTTTGTTAAAATACTAAAATTAGTTTCCTCTGCTTGCTACTAAAAGAAATTTGTTATTACCACGTCGCTGTTAGTAGATTTTTATTTTTCTGGGGTGGAGGGAAGTATAACAGTATTTGAGTCATTATTCTTTCTCTTCAGCATATGTTGACATCATACCCATGTCATAAGCTATTGGCCTAAGTCATTTTATCTTGTTCTTGCTGTTGTAACTTCCTTTGAATCTGATACTCGTGTAGCTGGATTTTAGAACACTAATATTTTTGTTACATTTTTTACTATTATTTATTTTTGGATTTCATTCATCATTCCAGACTATTCAAGTCATTTTTAGTTCTGACAGAGATATACAATGTGGCAGAGAATCCTAGCTCTCAGCAATAACTATAATCTCCTCTTCTACCTGAAACTGCTTCTATACTACATTTCTTAGGGCTCTTACAGTTAGGTAGTTCAGTTTTGGCCAATGGAATATGGGTGAACATGAAGTGTGTCACTTGCAGGCCTGACCTGTAAAACCTCTTTTGTAATCCTCTACACTCTCCTCCCTTGTCTCCTGGCCAAATACAAATGATCCATTGAAGGACTGAAAGCTCTAAAAAACAATGGAACAACTAGATTGAAAGAACCTGGGTCCTTGAAGGACTGCATGAAACAGATCATTGGTCTGTAGTGTGAAGAAAAAGTAAATTTTTCTGTATTAAACCACTGAAATTTAGGTGTTATTTATAACAGCTGTCAAATTACAACAAATTGAACTTACATAAGGAAAGACTATTCAAAAAGATGATTGCAGTAAGTAGAACATGCTGACCTCAGGATCTGCTAGTGTTTCAAAATCAAACACTGAAAAGCTTTTTAAAAAGCAGGAATGGGTAAGAGGGCTAGTAGGAACTTTATGGGGGAGGGAGGCAAGCAATGGGGGTGAGAAGGTGGAAAAATCCAGGCACTTCAACAACAAAAATTGTTTCTGTAGTCAGCCAATTCATGGAATGAGCTATAAGGGAGGATGTCTACATCTTCTTGCTTGCTTAAGCAGGGGCAAAACCAAAGTTCAGGGACCTATGTGGAGGAGAGAAGCCTGACTAGAATATGGTCAAGTCAGTGATTAGGTAATGGGGAATTGTGAGTACATGGTCACAGTCTATCTTAACTAATACAGTCTCTCTCCTCAGTTTCATCAACACTATCAACTCAGTCAACATTCAATCAGGGCACTTACTAAACTCCATATTGCTCCTACTAAACTCCATATTGCTCCTACTCAGGGGCAGGCTCAGCCCCCTTTAAAAACAGCAAGCGATTAGAGAGAACTACTATAGCAGCAGGCCTAGAAACCCAAGCGTTTTTGCGAAAGCCTCTCCAGGGAATGAATTCTTCCATATCTCATTTCAGGGTTGCCTCCTCAATATGATGCCAGCAGATAAAAGAAAAAGGATAACATAGTTAACATTCACAGAGGACAGAGAAGAGACAAACAGAAGGTAGGGCAAAAATATTCTTGAGCTCACAGTTGAATCCTTTCTCTCCATATTATTTGTACAAAGTCCTCCCGAATTCTACCATGCTTCTTCCTCTTGGCAAACCAAGCTACAGGATTTGTTGTTCTACCCCTAAATGCTATTCCCTTTATTAACATGCAGGTTAGTCCATCACAATGTCATAAGCATGAGGAAGAATCCCAGGAACCAGAGCAATCAAGAGTAGCACTTGCAGTCTGTTTTGTTGTTGTTGTTTTTAAGATTTTATTTATTTATTTGAGAGAGTGAGCAAGAGAAAGAGAGAGAGCATGAGTGGGGGAGAGGGAGAAGCAGACTCCCCGCTGAGCAGAGGGAAGGGGGAGAGGGAGAAGCAGACTCCCCGCTGACCAGAGAGTCTGATGTGGGACTTGATCCTGGGACTCCAGGATCATGACCTGAGCCGAAGGCAGATGCTTAACCGACTGAGCCACCTAGGCACCCAACTTGCAGTCTGTTTCTAACTAAGATCTTCACTCCACTTAATTAGATTCCTACTAATTTTGTCACAAGGTGTCTTAGCTCACTTCTAGGGGTCCCCCAAATGCAAAATCTATACAAACTCTTCCCGTTTATATTGCCTGTATCTACATGAATCTTGCTGACCAATGTTGAGTCTCTATTACCAAGTCATGTTCATCCAATCCCACTAATTCAGTACATTTATTTCTATTATGTTAATTCACAAAGGATTTCCAAATATATAAATATGTGAGGATATCTTCCTCTTTATTTTATATAACCTACAACTGAATATAGTGTATAAACTTTTACTTAACATAATCAAACTTCCCATTTCAGCACAATGTTTCTCTTCAGGTAAATATGACCCACTGTTTTCCTACCAATTATAAGTGTCTTTCAAAATGTATTTCCCTATTTTAAAAAAGGCCTGTTTATATATTTTCCCATGTCCTTCACTTATTGGGCAATCTCATGCTTATATTTGAATGACATTATCAGGCTAGAATGTATTATTAGCTATGCTTTGTCTTGGAGACTACAAAAAAGAGAATGTAAACAGCTTAGATAATAAAGCCATATATGTTCATGTACTAAGTTAACACTATAAGTTCTTTAATATGAGCACTTTTAGTCAATTTTAAAGTCTCTTTTTAAGAGATGCGTTTATCTCTTTTTTCAATTTTCAACTTAACCTCTGTAATGTGCCACATTCAAAATTGGCTATTAACACTTTGAAATTGGAATTGGCTGAAAAGGTACTGGTCCAGATATTCCTCCCTCTCAATATCACCTTAACACAGCATCAGGTGTCTGAAAAGATGAAGATATTCCAACCACCACTGACTTCCTCCATTCAAAGCCAGAGAAGAACTCCAGTAAAATAAGAACTTTAAGGTACCTAGTATTCAAAAGAGAGCCTATACTATTTCATTGGTATTTTTAATTGAAATATTGTTTTTAGTTGTGTCACTAGGCAGTTCCTTTGTCTCAGTCAGGATGATACTTGAACCACTGATTTCAGAAGTTATTTGGTTTATGCATATATCCATTACCTACATTTTAAACCATCCTAATTCCACACAACTAGTTTAGAATATCAAAAATGCAATTGAATTAATAATAAGAATCACTTAAAGAAAGAGTTCCATTTTATAACTCCAAACTAGAAACAACAAATAAAATTACTTCTATAATCTAGTCATGGTTACTAAGAACCAATTCATAAAAGACACACAGTTGGAATTCAGTGCATTCTACTTAAAGTCTCATATTCACATTATATTTAAAAACAACTCCCCAACTATCATCATAAATAATTCATAGATATTTTTGGTGCAGCCCAAGATTTTTCAAATAAGACAAACTATTTCAGAAAGTTGAAGCCACAGAAATTTATGGGCATTTAGTTTTAGTGCTAATAACCAAAATTTCACACAGATTAAAATACGTCATGCATGCATCATATACTCTGTGGTAACTGTACAGTCACCACAATGATAAAACACAATCTCCTTTAGGGGTTAAAAACATGCAAAAATAAGAGAAAATTGACAACTTTAAATTATGAGTATTAGATAGACATATTTAAAGATCATGGAATATTAGAATCTCCACTTCTATTCTAAAACATAGCACTATATTTTCCCATTTAGTTAATTCTAAAGCCTTTAATAAACGTTTTAAAAGTTACTTCAGAGACTGACAGTAATATGGCAGAAGGGCTTATATAAAATGTCCCACCCTATGCCTAAAAATAAACACATAAAAATGCTGGACATTTTTACATTTCAAAGTAAATTACGTAAGTAAGCTTATAATAAAAAAAAAAATTAGACTTCTGATTCTCATGCTCCAGGTGGGAGAGAGATAGTTATTCTGACCATTTGTCCTGCTGAAAACTATTAAAAACACCAGTCAAAAAAAATCTTCTCACAGGATGGAGGATCTGAAAAGATAGTAACAAATTATCAGGATAAAATCTTAGTGAAGGTAGGGACCTAAAAGATAAAGTAACCACTAAAATTGCTTTTTTCCTGGGGGTTTTAAAGAACAAGAATATCAATTTTTACAGAAAGGGATCACAATGGGCAGAATACATGAATAGACATTTCTCCAAAGAAGATATCCAAATGGCCAACAGACTCATGAAAAAATGCTCAACATCCCTCGGCATCAGGGAAATACAAATCAAAACCACAATGAGATACCACCTCATACCAGTCAGAATGGCTAAAATGAACAACAGATGTTGGCAAAGATGCAGAGAAAGGGGAATTCTCTTACACTGTTGGTGGGAATGCAAACTGGTGCAGCCACTCTGGAAAACAGTATGGACGTTCCTCAAAACGTTAAAAATAGAACTACCCTACGACCCAGCAATTGCACTACTAGAAATTTATCCAAAGGATACAAGAATAGTGATTCAAAGGGGCATATGCACCCCAATATTTATAGCAGCATTATCAATGATAGCACAGATGAAAGAGCCCAGATGTTCATTGACAGATGAATCAATAAAGAAGAGATAGCATATATATATATATATATATATATATATATATATATATATATATATATGGACTATTACTCAGCCATCAAAAAGAATGAAATATTGCCATTTGCAATGATGTGGATGTAACTAGAGGGTATGATACTAAGCAGAATAAGTCGGAGAAAGACAAATACCATAGGATTTCACTCATATGTGGAATTTAAGAAACAAAACATGAACATAAGGGAAGGGAAGGAAAAATAAAATAAGATAAAAACAGAGAGGGAGGCAAACCATAAGAGACTCTTAACTCTAGGAAACAAACTGAGGGTTGCTGGAGGGGAAGTGGGTGGGAGGATGGGGTAACTCGGTGATGGGCATTAAGGAAGGCATGTGATGTAATAAGCACTGGGTGTTATATGCAACTGATGAATCACTAAACTCTACCCTGAAACTAATAATACACTATATGTTAACTAAATTGAATTTAAATTTTAAAAAACTTTAAAAAAAAGGATCACATACACAAGGTCTAAAATACAAGAATAAAAAAAGTGTAGAAAATAGTAAATATATGGAAAATATAAACAAATATTGAATGCATAAAAAGCAACATATTATATGGTAATGAAAAAATATATAATGTAATATATATAATTGTTAAATTATATAAAATGTGACATTTCCAAGCTGCTCATAATATTTTTTCCTTCATACTTGGTTTTCAAGAATGTAATTAGAATGCATCAAAGCATGGTTTTAAGTTTATCCTGTTTGAGGTTTGAGATTCTTGAACCTGTAAATTAATCTATTTGACAGATTTTGGGATTTTGAAGTCATTGTTTCTTCATTATTATTTCCTTTTCACCCCAATATCTTTGTCCTCTCCTTATAGAATTCTAAGGCCATGAGTTTATATTTTCCCAAATGTCTCCAAGACTCTGTTCATTTTATTTTCAATTGTTTTTTCTTTGCTTTCCAAGTTGGATCAGTAATTGGGATGGTCATAGATTTTTACATCAAAATATATGGAAAGCAAAAGACAGTTGAAAATAGCTTTAAAGTATGGAAAGGAAAGAACTGTCAACTCATAATTCTATATCCAATGAACATATCTGTCAGGAGTTAAGGCAAATTAAAGACATTCTTATACACAGGAAAGTGAAGAGAATTTGTCACTAGCACAGTTACTCTAAAAATTCTTCTTGTTTAAAGGAAATGATACTAGAGGGAAACTTGGAAGGACCAGAAACAGAAAAAAGAAAAGAATAGCAAGAAAAGTTGTAAATATCTAAGTAAATATTTTAAGAACTATAATTCTTCAATTTCTATGAAATATGTATGAATGTTAAGCATAACATCATAACATTGTCTAGGGGAGTGTTCTATGTATGGAGATATAATACCTATGATAACTAGAGCATAAAGAGAGAAGGTAAGGGACCTATGTGTTTATAATCCTTCTACATGTTACTTCTAGTGGTAAAACTGTAACTCTAAGGAAAGTGTAAAAGGTTAGATATGTATACTGCAATAGCCAGTGAAATTGCTTAAAAAATAATACAAGGATATAGCAAAAAAAAAAAAAAAACCCACAAAGATTGAAATAAAATACTAAAAATATTCAAGGATTCCAAATAATGTATGTAGATACTGTGTCCTCAAAGATAGGAAGCACATCTCTCCACTGTTTAAGTGTTGGGTGCACATACTGACTTCCTAAAGAGACAGTATGAAAAAGAGAGAAGTTTGGGGGCAGGGAGGAGTAACTTTACAAAAGAGAAATTGACAAACACTACCTAGCCAGATTATGAAAGTCAACACTATAAATCCTGTTAAAACATGATGTGATGAATGACACTTTACCTCTATGGCATTCTTCCCAAAAAACTATAACGTCAGTTTAATCACAAGAAAAACATCAGACAAATCCCAATAGAGGGCCATTCTACAAAATACCTGACGAGGACTCCTTAAAATTGTCAAAGTCAACAAAAACAAGGAAAGTCTGAGAAATTGTCACAGCCAAGAGGAGCCTAAGAAGATGTAACAACTAAAAGTATGTGGTATCCTAAATGAAATTCTGGAATAGAAAAATGACATTAGACAAAAACTAAGGAAATCTGAATAATGTGTGAATTCAGTTAATGGCAATGTTTCAATACTGGTTTGTTAATTGTAACAAATGTATCACATTACTGTAGGATGTTAATAATAGAGGAAAGTGGGTGTGGGGTATATGAGAATTCCCTGTACTGTCTTCTTATTTTTTCTGTAAATCTAAAATTATTCTAAAAAATAAAGTATATTTTGATAAAAAGCACATTAATCAAAAAGAAGATAAGAAAAGAGAAACAAAGGAGCAGAAAACAGAGCAAACAAACAGAAAACAACAAAAGGATAGATGTAAATCCAACAATATTTATGATGCTATTTAATGTAGGTTAATGTACACTAAATATAATAGAGACTGCTATTTAAGATTAAAACAGATTATATGCTATTTATTAAAAACCCACTTTAAATGTAAATAAATAAGTTAAAAGTAAGAGGAAGAAAAATATATATCATGCAAATAATGATAAAAAGGAGTTACCATATTGATATCAGAAAAATAGGCTTAGTGACTCACTTCCTAAAATGAAGTATGCAAAGGGAAACTTTATAGGAACTGTATGGTGGAGAAATCTGGCAAAAACTACCTTAACCAAATGATGAAAATTAACATCACCACTTCAGCTGTATGAATATCATGGTACCCCCTTGATATGATAGGCAAGAAGGGCACTTCATCTATATGAGACTCTTTCCACAAACACAGAAGTCCAATATAATCATGAGAAAAACATCAGACATACATAAATAGGGAGACATTTTACTAAATAACTAACCAGTACTCCTCAGGATGGTCAGGTTATAAAACAAACAAAAGAAGACAGAAACTGTCACCAACCAGGGGAGACTGGGGAGACACAACTACTAAATACAGTGTCATGTCCTGGATTGGACCCTGGAACAGAAAGAAAACATAAATAAAAGAGCTGGTGAAATCCAAATGAAGTCTGGAGTTTAGTTAGTAGTAATGTACCAATGTTAGTTTCTTAGGTTTGATAAATGTACCATGATAATGTAAGATGTTAACAAAAGGAAAAGGTGGGTGAGGGGATTACAGGCTCCCTGTGCTATCTAGGTAATATTTCTGTACATCTAAAAATAGTCTAAAGTTTAAACATTTCATGGGAATGCAAAATTGTACAACAACTTGGCAGTTTCTAATAAAGTTAAACCTAATTTTACCATATGGAACAGCAGTCCTACTCCTAGATATTACACAAGAAAAATGATCATTTGTGTTCACTCAAAAACCTGTAAGTAAAACTTTCAGGCAGCTTTATACATCATCATCAAAAACTTGAAACAACTCAAAGGTCTTACAGCAAATGGATAAGTAAACTATGGTATATCCTTACAATGTAATATTACTCAGCAATAAACAGGAAGAAACTATTAATACATACAGCAATATGGATAAATATCAAATGCATTATTATAAGTGAAAGATGGAAAAATTATATATGCTATGTGATTCTATTTATATGACTTTATATGTAGACATTGATAACAGACTAGTGGTCTCCCTGGACTTGGAGTCTTGGGATGGGTTACTACAAAAGAGCAGCATGGGAGGATTTGTTAACTGATGGAACTGTTCTGTATCATGAGTGTGGCAATGGTTATTTAAGTGTACACATTTGTCAAAATTCATAGAACTGTACCACAAAAAAGCATTTCCCTATGTAATTTTAAGTGTATGGCTGACAAAATAAACCTGGAAAGAAAAAGGGTAGGATATGATATACAATAAATTCTAATCAAAAGAAACTTGAGAATATTGATATTATATAAGATGAAGGCCAAAAAAACCTGTCATATAAATTAAATATATTTTGGCCTTAAAGCAAATCTCAACAAAGGTATAGAGAATAAAAACATACAGGTAATATTCTCTGACCAAAATGCAATTAGGCTAGAAAGTAATAACAAAGGGGTAACTACAAAATTCCCATATACTTTAAAATTTAAACAGTGCACATCTAAATAACTCATTAACACAAAGAAAATAATTGCATTTAGATATTATTTTACCAAAAATGATCATGCAAATAAGACATATTAAAACATATAAAGTGCAGCTAAAGCAGTAATCAAAGAAAAACTCAAGAAATGAAATTCTGAAAATCAACAATATTATCTATGCATCTTACACATTAGAAAAGAATAGCAAAATAAACCCAATGAGAATAGAAGAGAAATAACGAAGGAACCAATATCAGTCAATGAAAGAGAGAACAAACATAAGATGGAGAAGATCAGACCAAAATATTCTATTTTGAAATTGCTAAAATGACCAACTTCTGGAAAGACCTGTTGAGAAAAAAAGGAAAGATAACCAAATGTCAGGAATAACAGTATATCAAGATGTGGAAGACTTAAGGCTATTGCTTCTCACCCATTTTATCTATGAATACAACCCTATCCCAATTACAATCCTGGAAGGATTTTTTTTTATTATGTTATGTTAATCACCATACATTACATCAATAGTTTTTGATGTAGTGTTCCATGATTCATTGTGTATAACACACTGTGTTCCATACAGTACATGCCATCTTTAATACCCATCACCAGGCTAACCCATCCCCCCACCGTCCTCCCCTCTAGAACCCTCACTTTGTTTCTCAGAGTCTATAGTCTCTCGTGGTTCATCTCCCCCTCCGATTTTCCCCCCCTTCATTCTTCCCTTCCTGCTATCTTCTTCTTTTTTTTTTTTAACATATAATGTATTATTTGTTTCAGAGGTACAGGTCTGTGATTCAACAGTCTTACACAATTCACAATGCTCACCACAGCACATACCCTCCCCAATATCTATCACCCAGCTACCCCATCCCTCCCACCCCCCACCCCTCCAGCAACCCTCAGTTTGTTTCCTGAGATTAAGAATTCCTCATATCAGTGAGGTCATATGATACATGTCTTTCTCTGACTGACTTATTTCGCTTAGCATAATACCCTCCAGTTCCATTCAAGACATTGCAAATGGCAAGATTTCATTCCTTTTGATGGCTGCATAATATTCCATTGTGTATATATATATACCACTTCTTCTTTATCCATTCATCTGTCGATGGACATCTTGGCTCTTTCCACAGTTTGGCTATTGTGGACATTGCTGCTATAAACATCAGGGTGCATGTACCCCTTTGGATCCCTACATTTGTATCTTTGGGGTAAATACCCAGTAGTGCAAATGCTGGGTCGTATGGTAGCTTTATTTTCAACTTTTTGAGGAACCTCCATACTGCTTTCCAGAGTGGCTGCACCAGCTTGCATTCCCACTAACAGTGTAGGAGAGTTCCCCTTTCTCCGCATCCCCGCCAACATCTGTCATTTCCTGACTTGTTAATTTTAGCCATTCTGACTGGTGTGAGGTGGTATCTCATTGAGGTTTTGATTTGGATTTCCCTGATGCCAAGTGATGTTGAGCACTTTTTCATGTGTCTGTTGCCCATTTGGATGTCTTCTTTGGAAAAATGTCTGTTCATGACTTCTACCCATTTCTTGATTGGATCATTTGTTCTTTGGGTGTTGAGTTTAAGAAGTTCTTTATAGATTTTGGATACTAGCCCTTTATCTGATATGTCATTTGCAAATATCTTCTCCCATTCTGTTGGTTGTCTTTAGGTTTTGTTGACTGTTTCTTTTGCCGTGCAAAAGCTTTTTATCTTGATGAAGTCCCAATAGTTCATTTTTGCCCTTCCTTCCCTTGCCTTTGGTGACGTTTCTAAGAAGAATTTGCTGTGGCTGAGGTCGAAGAGGTTGCTGCCTGTGTTCTCCTCAAGGATTTTGATGGACTCCTGTCTCACATTGAGGTCTTTCAACCATTTGGAGTCTATTTTTGTGTGTGGTGTAAGAAAATGGTCCAGTTTTATTCTTCTGCATGTGGCTGTCCAATTTTCCCAACACCATTTGTTGAACAGATGGTCTTTTTTCCATTGGATATTCTTTCCTGCTTTGTTGAATATTAGTTGACCATAGAGTTGAGGATCCATTTCTGGGCACTCTATTCTGTTCCATTGATCTATGTGTCTGTTTTTGTGCCAGTACCATACTGTCTTGATGATTACAGCTTTGTCATAGAGCTTGAAGTCCGGAATTGTGATGCCACCAGCTTTGCTTTTCTTTTTCAACATTCCTCTGGCTATTCGGGGTCTTTTCTGGTTCCATACAAATATTAGGATGATTTGTTCCATTTCTTTGAAAAAAGTGCATGGTATTTTGAAAGGGATTGCATTGAATGTGTAGATTGCTCTAGGTAGCATTGACATCTTCACAATATTTGTTCTTCCAATCCATGAGCATGGAACGTTTTTCCATTTCTTTATGTCTTCCTCAATTTCTTTCATGAGTATTTTATACTTTTCTGAATACAGATCCTTTGCCTCTTTGGTTAGATTTATTCCTAGGTATCTTATGGTTTTGGGTGCAATTGTAAATGGGATTGACTCCTTAATTTCTTTCTCCTGTCTTGGTGGTGGTGTATAGGAATGCCACTGATTTCTGTGCATTAATTTTATATCCTGCCACTTTACTGAATTCCTGTGTGAGTTCTAGCAGTTTTGGGGTGGAGTCTTTTGGATTTTCCACATAAAGTATCATATCATCTGCAAAGAGTGAGAGTTTGATTTCTTCTTTGCCGATTTGAATGCTTTTTATTTCTTCTTGTTGTCTGATTACGGTGGCTAGGACTTCTAATACTATGTTGAATAGCAGTGGTGATAGTGGACATCCCTGCCATGTTCCTGACCTTAGGGGGAGAGCTCTCAGTTTTTCCCCATTGAGAATGATATTTGCTGTGGGTTTTTCATAGATGGCTTTTATGATATTGAGGTTTGTACCCTCTATCCCTATACTCTGAAGAGTTTTGATCAAGAAATGATGCTGTATTTTGTCAAATGCTTTTTCTGCATCTATTGAGAGGATCATATGGTTCTTGTTCTTTCTTTTATTAATGTATTGTATCACATTGATTGAAGTGTGGATGTTGAACCAACCTTGCAGCCCAGGGATAAATCCCACTTGGTCGTGGTGAATAATCCTTTTAATGTACTGTTGGATCCTATTGGCTAGTATTTTGGTGAGAATTTTTGCATCCATGTTCATCAAGGATACTGGTCTGTAATTCTCCTTTTTGATGGGGGTCTTTGTCTGGTTTTGGGATCAAGGTAATGGTGGCCTCATAAAACGAGTTTGGAAGTTTTCCTTCCATTTCTATTTTTTGGAATAGTTTCAGGAGAATAAATATTAATTCTTCTTGAAATGTTTGGTAGAATTCCCCTGGGAAGCCATGTGGCCCTGGGCTTTTGTTTGTTGGGAGATTTTTGATGACTGCTTCAATTTCCTTAGTGGTTATAGGTCTGCTCAGGGTTTCTATTTCTTCCTGGTTCAGTTTTGGTAGTTTATACATCTCTAGGAATGCATCCATTTCTTTCAGATTATCTAATTTCCTGGCATATAGTTTCTCATAACATGTCTTATAACTGTTTGTATTTCTTTGGTGTTGGTTGTGATCTCTCCTCTTTCATTCATGATTTTATTTATTGGGTCATTTCTCTTTTCTTTTTGATGAGTCTGGCCAGGGGTTTATCAATCTTGTTAATTCTTTCAAAGAACCAGCTCCTAGTTTTGTTGATCTGTTCTACTATTCTTTCGGTTTCTATTTCATTGATTTCTGCTCTGATCTTTATTATTTCTCTTCTCCTGCTGGGTTTAGGCTTTATTTGCTGTTCTTTCTCCAGCTCCTTTAGGTGTAGGGTTAGGTTGTGTACTTGAGACCTTTCTTGTTTCTTGAGAAAGGCTTGTATTGCTATATACTTTCCTCTTAGGACCGCCTTTGCTACAGACCAAAGATTTTGAACAGTTGTGTTTTCATTTTCATTGGTTTCCATGAATTTTAATTCTTCTTTAATTTCCTGGTTGACCCATTCATTCTTTAGTAGGATGCTCTTTAGCCTCCATGTATTTGAGTTCTTTCCGACTATCCTCTTGTGATTGAGTTCTAGTTTCAAAGCACTGTGGTCTGAAAATATGCAGGGAATGGTCCCAATCTTTTGGTGCAGGTTGAGACCTGATTTGTGACCTAGGATGTGATCTATTCTGGAGAATGTTCCCGTGGGCACTAGAGAAGAATGTGTATTCTGTTGCTTTGGGATGGAATTTTCTGAATATGTCTGTGAAGTCCATTTGGTCCAGTGTGTCATTTAAAGTCTTTATTTCCTTGTTGATCTTTTGCTTAGATGATCTGTCCATTTCAGTGAGGAGGGTGTTAAAGTCCCCCACTATTACTGTATTGTTGTCGATGTGTTTCTTTGCTTTTGTTATTAATTGGCTTATATAATTGGCTGCTCCCGTGTTAGGGGCATAGATATTTACAATTGTCAGATCTTGTTGTTGGATAGACCCTTTAAGTATGATACAGTGTCCTTCCTCATCTCTTATTATAGTCTTTGGTTTAAAATCTAATTTGTCTGATATAAGGATTGCCACCCCAGCTTTCTTTTGGTGTCCATTAGCATGGTAAATGGTTTTCCACCCCTCACTTTCAATCTGGGGGTGTCTTTGGGCCTAAAAAGAGTCTCTTGCAGACAGCATATCGATGGGTCTTGTTTTCTTATCCAATCTGATACCCTGTGTCTCTTGATAGGGGCATTTAGCCCATTTACATTCAGGGTAACTATTGAAAGATATGAATTTAGTGCCATTGTATTGCCTGTAAGGTAACTGTTACTGTATATTGTCTGTGTTCCTTTCTGGTCTATGTTGCTTTTAGGCTCTCTCTTTGCTTAGAGGACCCCTTTCAAGATTTCTTGTAGGGCTGGTTTCGTGTTTGCAAATTCCTTTAGTTTTTGTTTGTCCTGGAAGCTTTTTCTCTCTTCTTCTATTTTCAATGACAGCCTAGCTGGATATCATATTCTTGGCTGCATATTTTTCTCATTTAGTGCTCTGAATATATCATGCCAGTCCTTTCTGGCCTGCCATGTCTCTGTGGATAGGTCTGTTGCCAATCTAATGTTTCTACCATTGTAGATTACATATCTCTTCTCCCGAGCTGCTTTCAGGATTTTCTCTTTGTCTCTGAGACTCATAAGTTTTAGTATTAGATGTTGGGGTATTGACCTATTTTTATTGATTTTGAGGGAGGTTCTCTGTGCCTCCTGGATTTTGATGCCTCTTTCCTTCCCCAAATTAGGGAAGTTCTCTTCTATAATTTGCTCCAATATACCTTCTGCCCCTCTCTCTCTTTCTTCTTCTTCTAGGATCCCAATTGTTCTAATGTTTCGTCTTATGGTATCACTTATCTCTCGAATTCTGCCCTCATGATCCAGTAGTTGTTTATCTTTTTCTCAGTTTCTTTATTTTCCATCATTTGGTCTTCTATATCACTAACTCTCTCTTCTGCCTCATTTAGCCTAGCGGTTAGAGCCTCCATCTTGATTGCGCCTCATTAATAGCCTTTTTAATTTCGACTTGGTTAGATTTTAGTTCTTTTATTTCTCCAGAAAGGGTTTCTCAAATATCTTCCATGCTTTTTTCAAGCCCAGCTGGGATCTTTAAAATCGTCATTCTGAACTCTAGTTCCGACATCTTACTAATGTCCATATTGATTAGGTCCCTGGCAGTAGGTATTGCCTCTTGTTCTTTTTGTTGAAGTGATTTTTTTCCATCTTCTTATTTTGTCCAGAGGAGAATAGATGAATGAGAGAACAAAATGCTAACAGGGTAACAACGTCCCCAGAAAAATATACACTAAACAAATCAGAAGAGACCTAAAACCAGGGGAAAAGAAAGGGAAAGAAAGAAAAAAGAAAAAAAAGAAAAAGAAAAAGGTAATAACAAAAACAAAAAAACAGAATATGATCAAATATGATCAGGCTGGTGCATAGATCAGTGCTACACACTAGATTTTGGGCGTATTTTGGTCTGTTAGAAGAACGTGCCTCCCAAAATTTTAAAGAAAGAAAAACTTATATATGTACAAAACTAAGGGTTAATATGATGAAGGGATGGAATATGACTGTAAACATGAAAATTATAAAAGATTTTATAAAAGGAATTGATAAGATAAGAAGTTGGTTGAAAAAAGAAAGAAGAGGATTTTAAAAAAATGAAAAAAAGAAAAAAAAAGGGGAGAGAATGTGATGAGGCAGGAGACTAGAACAAAGCCATACACTAGAGATTTAGGGTATATTTTGGCCTGTTAGAAGAAACTGTATCCCAAAATTTTAAAGAGAGAACAACATATATATATATATATATATATATATATATATATATATATATATATATACCAAAAATAACGTTAACTACTATGAAGGGATAGAATATGACTCTAAAAATGAAAAATAAAAAAGATTTTTTAAAAAAGGGATTGTTACGATGTTGGTTGAAAAATGGAGAAAGAAAAATTCAAAAAAAAAAAAAAGAAAAAGAAAGTTAAAAAAAAAATTAACTTTGAAAGACTATGGAATCATGTGAAAAAAAGCCATGAATTCTATGTGCAGTATTCCCCTAGCACTGGAGTTCTGCCATTCTCATTGATCGGTAAACTTGGTCTTGGCTGGCTGTTCTTGCTGATCTTCTGGGGGAGGGGCCTGTTGCCATGATTCCCAAATGTCTTTGCTGGATGCAGAATTGCCCTGCCCTTGCCGGGGGCCAGGCTAAGTCATCTGCTTGGGTTTGCTCTCCGTAGCGGTTGTTCCCTGCAAGCTTTCCGTACAGCTTTGGAGGACGAGAGTGAAAATGGAGGCCTCCCAATCTCTGCCCCAGAGGACCGGAGAACTCGGGGCCCCACTCCTCAGTGCGCCCCCAGAGAAAAGCAGCCAATCACTCCGGTCTCCCCGTTCTCCAGCTGCACTCCGTGCTCACCCGGCCTGTGACCGAGTGTTTCTATCTCTGGCACCCGACTCAGTATGGAGTCTCCAAACCCAGCAGATCCCTGTGGTGCACTCCTGCGCTGCTCCTCCCGGGGGAGGAAGGGGAGTCTCCCCAGATCTGCCGCTTGTTGGGTCCCTGCTGGAGGAGCAGTGGCCCGACTGTGCCGCAGATCACAGTTTATGGCAACCCCGAGCTGAAAGCATGCGCCTCGGCTCCATTTCTGCAGCCGGCTTCCCCGCTCCGATACCTGGGAGCTCTGCCACACTCAGGCACCCCCGGTCTTCCTGTGACCCCGAGGGTCCTGAGACCACACTGTCCCAGCGAGGGTTCCATCCCCCGCTTAGCCACTGGAGCGACATCCCTCAGTGGAGCAGACTTCTAAAAGTTCTGATTTTGTGCTCCGCTGCTCTATCACTTGCCAGTAGCAGCTGGCGGAGGCCCCCTCCCCCGCCATCTATCTTCCCGAATAGCACCTCACATTCACTTCTCCACATGTCCTACCTTCCAGAAAGTGGTCGCTTTTCTGTTCAGAGAGTTGCTGCTATTCTTTTCTTTGATCTCCTGTTGAAATTGTAGGTGTTCAGAATGGTTTGATCCCTATCCAGCTGAATTCCTGCGACCAGACAAAATTTAGGTCTCTTACTCCTCCGCCATCTTGCTCCCTGATCCCTGGAAGGATTTTTGATCAGTTGAGCTTATCATCAAAAGTCTCATTTAAAAATTATGATCTCACTTTTCCATGTGTCTGTTGGCCATTTGGATGTCTTCTTTGGAAAAATGTCTGTTCATGTCTTCTGCCCATTTCTTGATTGGATCATTTGTTCTATGGAGGTTCCCCAAAAAGTTGAAAATAGAGCTACCATATGACCCAGCATTTGCACTACTGGGTATTTACCCCAAAGATACAAATGTAGGGATCCGAAGGGGTATGTGCACCCCAATGTTTATAGCAGCAATGTCCACAATAGCCAAACTATGGAAAGGGCCAAGATGTCCATCGACAGATGAATGGATAAAGAAGATGTGGTATATATATACAATGGAATATTATGCAGCCATCAAAAGGAATGAAATCTTGTCATTTGCAATGACATGGATGGAACTGGAGGGTATTATGCTGAGCAAAATAAGTCAATCAGAGAAAGACATGTATCATATGACCTCACTGATATGAGGAATTCTTAATCTCAGGAAACTGAGGGTTGCTGGAGTGGTGGGGGGTGGGAGGGATGGGGTGGCTGGGTGATAGACATTGGGGAGGGTATGTGCTATGGTGAGCACTGTGAATTGTGTAAGACTGTTGAATCACAGACCTGTACCTCTGAAAGAAATAATACATTATATGTTAAAAAAAAGAAGAAGAAGAAGAAGAAGATAGCAGGAAGGGATAAATGAAAGGGGGGAATCGGAAGGGGAGATGAACCATGAGAGACTATGGACTCTGAGAAACAAAGTGAGGGTTCTAGAAGGGAGGGGGGTGGGGGGATGGGTTAGCCTGGTGGTGGGTATTAAAGAGGGTAGGTACTGAATGGAGCACTGGGTGTTATATGCAAACAATGAATCATGGAACACTACATCAAAAACTAATGATGTAATGTATGGTGATTAACATAACAATAAAAAATTTAAAAAAAAACCTCCCTCTCCCTCAGCCCCTCCTCCCCTCAAAAAAATAAATCATCTTTTTTTTAAAAGTTAATCTCATATTAGTCTATCAATCCCATCAACAAATTTCCAAGTATAGTATTCGGTGTCAAATACATTGTATTTTCCGACCATGATGCATTCCAATGAGAGATGTTCTAAAAAGACAACATTAAAACATATATTTGGAAATTTAAAAACACATTCACGTCAAAAACAAATTAGGATGGAAATTAGAAAATATGTAAAAGTAGATAATACTGGAAAGACCAAATGCAAAATAACAAAACCTGTTAGATGCAGCTAAAGTGGCTCTTGTTTTAAAAATAAAAGTTGAGGGGCACCTGGGTGGCTCAGTCATTAAGCATCTGCCTTCAGCTCAGGTCATGGTCCCAGGGTCCTGGGATCAAGCCCTGCATCAGGCTCCTTGCTCAGCGGGAAGCCTGCTTCTCCCTCTCCCACTCCCCCTGCTTGTGTTCCCTCTCTTGCTGTGTCTCTCTCTGTCAAATAAATAAATAAAATCTTTCAAAAAAAATAAAAGTAGAAAGTGAATAAGCTAAAGAAGTTAGAAAAAGAAACATTATAAATTCAAGTCAGAATAATAGAAATAATTTTTAAAATATAAAAACAAATATCTGAAATAGAAGATAGCCAAGAGATCAGTGTGGCTGAAGTGAAGAGAAATGGGAGTGTCACTGAAGATGAAGTCACAGAAGGGAGGGAGGGAAAGGGGACCAGATGATTCAGAGCCTTTGAGACCACAGTGAAGACTGTGCCTTGTATTCTGAATGAGTTGGGAAATCATGGGAGGGCTTTAAACAGGGGAGTGACATGATCTGATTGACATCTTATGTTGAGACTGGACTAAAGTGAGGCAAAGAAATAGTCAGGGAGACCAGTTAAGAGGTTACTACAATAATCCAGGGAGAGATGGTGGTTTAAACCAAGTTAATGACAGTGGGAACAGTTAGAAATAGTCAAATCTGGAATATATTTCAGGGATGGAGGTGATAAGATTTACCAATGGACAATATATGGGGTGTGAGAAAGAGGTCAAGAATCATGGCAAGATATTTTGACCTGAGGACTGAAGTTGTTATTAATTCAGATGGGAAAGACTGTGGGAGGAGTTGACATGGAATGTAATATGAAGAGTTTTGATTGGTACATATTAAATTCAGGTTGTTATCAGATATTCAAATGAGGATATCAAGCAGGCAGTTGGAAATCTAGGTTAGGATTCAGAAATATATTCTAACATGGCCCAGCCGTTATATATAACTTGAATATAAAGATTAGTGACTTAAAGACAAGTTAATTTATAATAACACTGCAATTAATTATCCTCATTCTGTTCTATTTTGGTGTACATACTCCAGAATCATAGTGAATTCTCACACTGAAAGAATATTTTGCCTTTTAACTCTTCTGACACAGGATCTAAGCATTTAACTTGGGCAGGATGTTCAAATACGTTCCCAAAACTATGTTTTGAAACAAGTCCTTAAAATTTTATCAATGGAAAGTTTATGTTCCCACTTAAGTAGTTTTAACTGTTCATTGAAATGGCACTTCCCAAGCTGGTAATCATTTTTGAAAATCTGAAATCTCCAAACACATTTTTAAATCAATTAGCACTCAGTAAATTGGTCCAAGTTACAGTTTCATGGTTAGTTCATTTTATTTAGATTCCATAGTTGTTTTCCTGCAAGGGAAGATTAAATGCAACAGTTTTAAAACAGTCTGTCAAATTAAAAAAAACAAAAACAAAAACCTGTGACCAGTACAGGGCCTAATTATATTCAATGTTTTGTAATATTTACTCTTAATTTTCTTCCTCTCTTTAAGCCACTTTTCTAAGGATAGTCAATGAAAAATTCCCCTACCTATTATCCCCCCTCCCATCTTGAAAAGATTTAGCCTCAACATTTTTTCCCTTTTTGTGCCTAATGATTCACCTTCAAAATATTATCAGAATTTGCCCTTTAGCCTTGACAGTCCCTGGAGCACTAAAAATTCTTCTAATTTCCCCTACTTTCCCTTGAGGGCAGAATGACTTGTAAAAGGGTCAAGATGTATTTCTAGACATCCTAAATTTTCCATGTGACTTTAAATGAAAGTTTTTAATTACTTGTAGCTTTGTCCAACTCTGCACCTAGTCAGTTCCTCAGATTCTGACCTTCCCCATAATTCAACTAGAGCCAGGTAATAAAATCTGTTTATTCCTTTCATAAAGACAATCCTACTTCTATCCATCTGGACACTGCCTGCCTGTTACCTCTGGGAAATAGAATACATTCTTGGCTCATTAATAAGACAATTAGATACTGACCTATGTGCTTTGTCCTTTGGAAAGAGTCCATCCAATTGTTGTCTATACTTGGAGTATTCCAAAGTGGTCTCTTCTCTTCAGTGAAAGCTAGGAGGGCTTGGTCTTCTATGAAAACAAGAGGGAACAACACAGTTTCAGGCAGTAGACTAACAAAGCCAGCAACAAAATAATCCAACTGATTATAATAATGAGAAGCAGTAGTTCTATTGTGTCATAATCTATACTTTCTGCCATGAGTAGAATTGTGACCAGAAGTTTGACAATGCAGATGGTAGCAGGAAGGAAAACAAACACTAAATTTCACTTAAACTGTACCCTAGTCCCCTCCTTGGTGAAAGCTTATAAGGAATGGGCATGACTTCACACCACATTACTGTTTATCATTGGCCCACAGCTTTGTGCATTATCATGTCATGAGCATGAAGCAAAGCAGCAACCAGGGCAACTTGGGGTGGCACATGCAGTTTATCCATGATCAAAATGTCTTTTCTACTTAGTCTCCACCTATGTTCCTTGCTCACTTTACTTCTACCGTCTTGCCTGCATTTCATTCCTTGCTGATCGAGTTGAGCTTTTATTAGTAAAGTCTTAATTAGTCTAATTCCACTGATTTCATATATTTTTACTAACACACAAGAACAGATTCAAGCATTTTCAACCTCATGATTATACACTAACCTGCCGATGAGATCTCCCTACATGCACTGCACATAATTACTGAACCTATATATTTTCATTTTCCAGTAAAAGAGTTTCCCCTTCTGTTCCATACTAGAGACAGGGCCTAGGATTAGGCACTAGAGCCTATGCTACAGTTTACACCAATAACTTTAACTAGTCATTCCATGTATTCATTTAGTCAGTAACCAATCTACATAACTGTATTTGAATACAGCCCAAATGCATCCATCTTTTTCTTTTTTTAAAACATTTTTAAATTTAAATTTAATTAATTAACCTATCATGTATTATTGGTTTCAGAGGTGCAGGCCTGTGATTCATCAGTCTTATATAATACCCAGTGCTCATTACATCACCTACCATCCTTAATGTCTATCACCCAGTTACCCCACCCCTCCACCCCTCCTCTCCTCCAGCAACCCCCAGTTTGTTTCCTATGTTTAAGAGTCTCTTATGGTTTGTCTCTCTCTCTTATTTCATCTTGTTTCACTTTTTCCTCTCTTCCCCTATGATCCTCTGTTTTGTTTCTTAAATTCCACATATGAGTGAGATCATATGATACTTGTCTTTCTCTGATTGACTTATTTCACTTAGCATAACATCCTCTAGTTCCATCCATGTCACTGCAAATGGCAAGTTTTCATTGTTTTTGATGGCTACATAGTATTCCATTGTACATATGGACCACATCTTCTTTATCCATTCCTCTGTTGAAGGGCATCTCGGCTCCTTCCACAGTTTGGTTATTGTGGACATTGCTGCTATGAACATTGGGGTGCATGTGCCCCTTCTTTTCACTACATCTGTATCTTTGGGGTAAATACCTAGTAGTGCAATTGCTGGGTCGTAAGGTAGCCCTATTTTCAACTTTTTGAGGAACCTCCATACTGTTTTCCAGAGTGGCTGTACCAGCTTGAATTCCCACCAACAGTGCAAAAGGGTTCCCCTTTCTCTGCATCCTTGCCAACATCTGTTGTTTCCTGAGTGGTTAATTTTAGCCATTCTGACTGGTGTGAGGTGGTATCTCATTGTGGTTTTGATTTGTTATTTCCCTGATGCTAAGTGATGTGGAGCATTTTTCATGTGTCTGTTGGCCATTTGGATGTCTTCTTTGCAGAAATGTCTGTTCATGTCTTCTGCCCATTTCTTGATTGGATTAGTTGTTCTTTGTGTGTTGAGTTTGATAAGTTTTTTTATAGATCTTAGATACTAGCCCTTTATCTGATATGCCCTTTGCAAATATCTTCTTCCATTCTGTCTGCTGTCTTTTGGTTTTGTCAACTGTTTCCTTTGTTGTGCAAAAGATTTTTATCTTGATGAAGTCCCAATAGTTCATTTTTGCCTTTGTTTCCCTTGCCTTTGGAGATGTATCTAGCAAGAAGTTGCTGCAGCTGAGGTCGAAGAGGTTACTGCCTGTGTTCTTCTCTAGGATTTTGATGGATTCCTGTCCCACACTTAGGTCTTTCATTCATTTCGAGTCTATTTTTGTGTATGGTGTAAGGAAATGGTCCAGTTTCATTCTTCTGCATGTGGCTGTTCAATTTTCCCAACACCATTTGTTGAAGAGACTGTCTTTTTTCCATTGGATATTCTTTCCTGCTTTGTTGAAGATTAGTTGACCATAGAGTTGAGGGTCCATTTCTGGGTTTTCTAGTCTGTTCCACAGATCTATGTGTCTGTTTTTGTACCAGTACCATACTGTCTTGATGAATACAGCTTTGTAATAGAGCTTGAAGTCCAGAATTGTGATGCCTCCAGTTTTGTTTTCTTTTTCAACATTCCTTTGGCTATTCGGGGTCTTTTCTGGTTCCATACAAATTTAGGATTGTTTGTTCCAGCTCTGTGAAAAAAGTTGATGGTATTTTGATAGGGATTGTACATGAAAAGCTTGAGTAAACTCCTCCCTGAAATTCAGATCCAGTATATTTATATTAAGACTTATGAGGGAAGACACAAACTCTTTTTCATCAGTCTTCAGGCAAAGGAAAATAATAGTTGTCCTAGAGACTTGATGAGCAACCAAATTAAAGTAGGAACCAGGACACCTGGGTGGCTCAGTCGTTAAGTGTGTGCGTTCGGCTCAGGTCATGATCCCGGCGTCCTGGGATCGAGCCCCCCATCGGGCTCCCTGCTCAGCGGGAAGCCTGCTTCTCCCTCTCCCACTCCCCTGCTTGTGTTCCCTCTCTCACTGTCTCTCTCTCTCTCTCTGTCAAATAAATAAATAAAATCTTTTTTAAAAAAATTAAAGTAGGAGCCATGAGACATTAGAGCAGGAGGTAGATGAAAGCAATTTTGGTGAAAGAATTGACAGGCCTGGGAATGGAGGTGATTTGCATGTGTGGGAAGAAGACAAGGAAGAGTTAAAGGTGACATCCAGGTTTCTATCTTGTGTAATGAGGTGCACCGTGGACTGTGATTTCTCAGTCCCCAAACAATACTGAAATTCAGTTATGCCCAGTGTGCTTCCCAGGCCCCAAATCCTGAATTTCAGCAGCCTAGTGTCTGTTTGTGTTAACTAAGTAATCTAGTGAAATCCTGTTGCAGTTCATATCTCAGCCTGATTGATCACAAAATGCATCCCCATACATATGTAAGCTCAAAAACTCAATATTGCCAATAATTTTCCCAGTCTCTAACCCTGTGTTTCAGATGATGTCCCTTATTTAAGACTTACCTATCTTCAAGATCACAAAATGCCTTGGACTCAATACATTGATAACAATGACCAACCTTAGAAAACACGAAAGGGGGGGAAATGACATATCCAGGATCTCCACCTTCAGAAGGCTATGACTACCAATAGGCCTTTGTGTAATCACCAAATTTTAAAACACAGTAATAACAACAAGACTTCCCAGTAAGTTATGTCCCTTGTCATTGCAGCTATCAGTAAGCAGGACTGTCAACCTTAGTTCAATGAAGAAAGGGAGAAAATAACCTCTTCAAAACAGCCTGTCTTTTATCACTATATCAGGAAACATTGAAAGGGCTGAGCCACAAACAATAACTACTTTTATGTTCAAATCATTTGTCCAGTAGTTCACTGCAAAAAGGTGCTATGTAAAACGACTTCTCACATACCCTCTAGATGTGCTCTATTATACTATAACTAAATGCTGACCAAAGAAGCATATAGAATTTTCAGTGTTGGGGTGCCTGGGTGGCTCAGTCCTTAAGCGTCTGCCTTCAGCTCAGGTCATGATCCTGGGGTCGTGGGATCGAGCCCCACATCGGGCTCTCTGCTCGGCGGGAAGCCTGCTTCTGCCTCTCCCACTCCCCCTGCTTGTGTTCCCTCTCTCGCTGTCTCTCTGTCAAATAAATAAATAAAATCTTTAAAAAAAAAAGAAAAGAATTTTCAGTGTTAAGTGGGAAGATGTTCCATTGTACACAGCTTGTAAAACAATCCAGCCCTTTGCTGTCAATACAATAGCCTCTAGTGACATATAGCTATTGAACACTAAAAATGTGACAAGTCTTTATTAAGATGCACCATAAATGTGAAATCCATGGCATAGTTTGAAGAAAAATTATGAGAAAAGGATGTAAACTATCTTGTACTTTTTATATTGAGTATAAATTTTAAATGATACTATTTTGGACATATTGGGTCAGATAAAATACATTACTAAATATAATAATATATGCAATAATATATAATATTACTAAATAATTTCCTTTTACCTCTTTTAACGTGGTTTCTAAAAAATTTAGAATTACATATGACGTTCACATTATATTTCTATTGGACATTGCTATTCCATCCTATGTTATTTTTTCAACTAATATCTTGTTTTTATTTCAATTCAATTAGCCAACATATAGTACATCATTAGTTTCAGATGTAGAATTCAGTAATTCATCAGTTGCGTATAATACCCAGTGCTCATCACATCATGTGCCCTCCTTAATGCCCATCACCCAATTACCCCATCCCCCACCGACCTCCCCTCCAGCAATCCTCAGTTTGTTTTCCAGAGTTAAGAGCCTCTCCTGGTTTGTCTCCCTCTCTGATGACTTCCCATATTAGATAACAGTTTTAGGATGCCCTTTAACTGACTGTTGCCTCCTTTAATATCATTTTTTCCATACTAAATTACTGTGAAATACAGTTAGTTAACCTATTTCAGTATGTCCTAAACAATTTCTCATTTAAAAACCAGGGAATTTTTGTTTTAAAGTTAAATAAAACTTAAATAAAATTTTCTGTTTTAAAGTTAAATAAAAGTTTCTGGTACATTTTATCAGATTTCAAAACATGATATAAGTAACTTTGATTAGATTCCAGTCGGCATCGTTAGTGTTCATCAACATACAAGAAAACAGGTAAGTTAGGCAAAATGGTGGAAACCCAGGGGAGATACTCCATCTTTCCATTCAGTGCTATATTTCTTCCTCCTTTTCAATTAGCACAAGCAATCTTTTTGATATAGTAGCAGCACAACATGACTATCTATGCTAAGTGGTGTTGTGAATTCAGGCTGTGAGATTTCCCTTGGAGATTAAATTACCTTTGAAATTCTCCAGCTGAAGCAGCATGATTTTCTCTTCTACTTTGTTCTTGGCCTGGAAACCTTAGTGATGCAATTTCTTCTTAAGGAATATGCATCTAAATGGCTCCGTGGTACTCTGGGCTTTGTTTAACTCCAATATCAACAAAGATGATGAATTTTTTGGGGGGGGGGGCTGCCCTGCCATTCATCCAGCTCTCTTCAGGAACTACAGACAGAAAGGGATTGGAATTACTAGTGACTTCTTTCCTTGATATCAGGCAGAGCAAATTGTCTTAAACAAAACCTGGAGTTCTGTTTTTAAGCTGGGATTTTTCTTCAATTTGTTAAAGTTTGTGGCTAAAGATTTTCTATCAGACGCAAAATTTATAGATACTTTGGCCAAGTACATCACTCCTATATACTCCTCTCCTCTGATTTCCTCTGATGAACCCCATACTGCTAGACAAACACTGGATGTGCAATATATTGAGTATTGAGTATCCTGAGGAAAAATGAAAAATTCCATTAATCCATGAATTATTTAGACATTTGATTCACTCAGCTACTACCATTTACTCATCCATCTAGAAATTCCTAGACAATGGATAAAAATTTTTAGTTTTCATTTATTAACTTGGCTTCCTCTAGATTCAGTCATTTTATAAGCTCTAACTCATCATAAGGTTATTATGAATTGTCCCCTTTTTCAAATAGAGGGGAAATTAAAACATTAACAGCATCTATATTTTCAGCCTTAACACAATTCCATATCAATATCAGAATCTGCATGTCCAACCAAAAGCAAAATATACACTTCAAACTCAGATTGGGTAGCCCTAAATGCCCCGTGGAGTGATGCCAGAGGAATATAGTGCCTGTAGTTTCTGAATAATGCATAGTAAATATAAGTAGTTATAAGACTTCGGGCAGTATGTCGTATATGTGGATAAATGCAAGTAAGAAAATATTTGGAGGACATGGTGGTTATAGCTAAGATTAGAATTCAAGTAAAATGGATTCAAGGTTAAAATAGTCCAATAATAAACACTTGAAAATCTGATTCTCTCTGGTATTCATCCAAAACTGTGGGCATGTTTCTTTCATCTGTGTTTGCAATGATTGAGTTTCCTTTACTTCAGTAGTTCTCAAATTTATTATAGCCACAGAGTCTTGTACTCCAAGGTCAGCAAACTTTTTCTGTAAAGGGCAGACTGTAATCAGTAAATACTTCTGACTTTGCTGGCCACATGATCTCTCTTGCGACTATTCACCTGTGAATAGTCATAAATCAATATGTAAACTAATGGGCGTGGCTGTCTTCCAATAAAACTTTATAAAAACAGATAATGGGCTAAATTTGGACTATGGGTGGTAGTTTGTTAACCCGTTTTATTCCAATGAAATCTCACATCAAATCCCAATAAATCATAATAGTTATGAATCGAAGTTCAAAAACGCAAGTAAGTAAGAAATACATTATTTTCTTCTAATCATCTTCCAAATAAAAACTTTTATAACACCACTTGGTGACAAATTTTATCTGAGTAATTCTTGGAGCTATCCCTCCCCTACCTTAAGATCATATGTAGCAGCCAGACAAAGCAGTGGGTTGGGGTAAGTGGGCTCCATATTCATATGTTATCTGTTTATACACATTACCATTATAACCTCCACTAACAAGCCTCTTCAGTCCTGACTCTGCTACTCACTGCCATGCTTGAAGCATAGATACTTGGTGGAAACACTGAAAACTTCCATTGGAGCACCAGGCAGACATTGCTTACAATGGCTTGCCATATACTTGAGGTGCTTCTAGGATTCTTTTTTATATTTTTAAACCACTTTATTGAGTTATTGACAAGTAAAAAGCTGTACATATTTAACGTGTACAACTCAGATTTGGGGATAAGTATACACTCCTAAAACCATTGTCACCATTATGATTATCCACACATTCACTGCTTCCCGAAGTTTCTTCCTGCCCCCTTTATTGTTGTTATTTGCATGTGTGTGTGGTAAGAACATTTAACATAAGATCTACCCTCTTAGCAAATTTTAAGTATACACTACAGTTTTGTTAGCTATAGGCACTATGCTGTCTAGTAGATCTCCGGAACTTATTTATCTCATGTAACTGAAACGTTATACCCTTTGACCATGCCTCCCCATTTCCCCTTCCCCCCAGCCATTGGCTTCAAGGGATCTGAACCTAGCCTTTGACTGCAGGCAGGACAAACAGACCTTTGTGTTTTCTCTATCTTCTCAAAATCTTTCCTTTCTGCTGTGTTGTTTTCAAAATCATTCTCTCCAGTGTACTCCCTTTTTCCAGCAAAAATTCTGCAAAAGAACTGGGGCTCCAGACTGTTTCTGCTTGAGGAAACCTGCTTGAAAAGTAAATGCAATATAAAACAGTGACAAAACAATGTAATTTTTCTTAAAGACTTCATTTTTTCAGAGCAGTTTTAGGTTCACACTATTGAGAGGAAGGTACAAAGATTTTCCCAAAACACCATGTCCCATGCATAGCCTCCCCCATCATCAACACCACTCACCAGAAGGGCACTTTTTTTAACCAAGGATGAACCTGCATTAACGCGTCATAATCACCTAAAGTCCGTAGTTTATCGTAAGGCTCGTCTTGGTGTTGTATATTCCATGGATTACAACAAATGTATAATGACATATATTCATCAACATAACATCGTATGGAGGGCACCTGGGTGGCTCAGTCGTTAAGTGTCTGCCTTCGGCTCAGGTCATGATCCCAGGATCCTGGGATCGAGCCCCACATCGGGCTATCTGCTCAGCGGGAAGCCTGCTTCTCCCTCTCCCACTCCCCCTGCTTGTGTTCCCTCTCGCTGTCTCTCTCTCTGTCAAATAAATAAATAAAATATTAAAAATATATATATATATATATAACATCGTATGGAGTATTTTCACTGCCCTAAAAATCCTCTGTACTCTATCTGGCAACCACTAATCTTTTTATTGTCTCTATAGTTTTGCCTTTTCCAGAATGTCTTATAGTTGGAATCATACAGTTATGAAACCTTTTCAAATGGACTTCTTTCACTTAGTAATATGCATTTAAGGTTCCTCTATGTCTTTTCATGGATTGATACCTCATTTCTTTTAGCACTGAGTAATTTTTCATCATCAGATGTATCATGGTTTATTTATCCATTCACCTACTAAAGGACATCTTGGTTGTTTCTAAGGTTTGGTGACTATGAATAAAGCTGCTATAAACATCCGTGTGCAGGTTTTGTGTGAAGCTAAGTCTTCAATCCCTTCAGAAAACTGCCAAACTGTCTTCCAAAATGGTTGTGCCATTAATGCGCAAGATAGCAAGTTAAGTTAGAAAACACATTCTTCCAGGTTCCTGAAAGTTTAAATTTCTTCTTTACTGATATCAGCATCTTCTCCATTCTATTTCTCAACACTAAAAGTACTTACAATGAATTGAACATCCTGAATATGTTTAAAATAACTCTAGAATTTACATGTTCTCCTACCTGTAGGTGGAATATATATGCTCATTTAAGACATAATGTATGTTGGGGCGCCTGGGTGGTTCAGCTGGTTAAGCATGCAACTCTTGATTTCAGCTCAGGTCAAGATCTCAGGGTTATGAGATCGAGCCCTGCATTGGGCTCCATACTGCGCATGGAGCCTGCTTGGGATTCTCTCTCCCCCTCTCCCTCTGCCCCTCCTCCCCTTTTTTTCTAAGAAAAAACAAAACATAATGTGTGTTAAAAGTGCATGCTTTCTCTTGCCATTCAATTTTGTTTCTCTACTTCATTTATTCATTCATTTAAATTTTTTCTGAGCTAGATATATAGATTTTTGAGATAAAGAGCAAGTAGATAATAATATAGGGGTCATGTGTACAGTAAAAGAAGACTCAAGAATGGAACTCTGGGGGACACCAACATTTAAGAGGAGACTGAAGGCAAAGGACCCTGCACAAGCTCGTGCTAAGCAGTAACCAGGATCAAATGAAAGAAGTCAAATATTAACAGCATCAAGTACAACAGAGAGGTCAAATAAGTAGGGCATTATCCACCAGGAGTCACAACTAAAAGAACAATACATAGTGTCTTTGAAGAATGTGTCAGAGTTCAATCATGAAAATAGGGAATGAGAGGCTTATACAACTATTGGAAGGCTGGGAGAGAGAAGACCAAAAGGGACATAGCTGCTATTCAGGAAATCTGGAAGAATAGAGATTACAGGAACCCTGCCACCAATAACTTCAGCTGCCTTCAACCCCAAAGAAAATGATCTGTAGGCTGTGAATAGATTGGAATATATCGTGTATTTGAATATAGCCACATTACATTAATTGGATAATGTATTGAATCGATCCCTTATTGAATTGTCTTGCTTGTATTATTAATCCACGAATACAATGTTCCTTTTGCTGTTTCCATTCTCAAAGGACCAAACTATTTGCATATCACAATTATTTTGATTATTGAATGACCTAGTTTTTCAATGCATTTTTAATGAACAGGAAACTTTTCATTCCAACATAAACTATGGAATTCACAGCTAAAACTGTCTTTTAGTCAGATTGTGATATTGTTTTTCATAAAAACTGCTTCATTTTCACAAAATTTGAACTACGGTTATGTCTAGATCCCTCATTAGCTCTTTCAAAATATGTATTCCTATTGATACCACCAATTTAACCTTAAAACTTTGAGGACTCTTTAAAGTCTTAATTTATATAGGATATTAAGTTGCAAAATAATTCAAACTGAATTTTAAAGATTGGAGAGTTTATTGGAATCAGAAAAATCCTTGAATTAAAACAAAAAGGAGTTGACATTGATTTAGACCTGTTGGCAGAAACCCCCCCAGAATGAGATGAGAACCTAAGATTTTATATAAATTTAATAGCAAGATATAATGTTAATCTATAGAAAAATAAATCATCATACAGAAACCAAATAAACCATAAAAGAACATTAGGTTTCATTTGATAATTATAAATGATAAGTCTGGCCAGGGGTTTATCAATCTTGTTAATTCTTTCAAAGAACCAGCTCCTAGTTTCGTTGATCTGTTCTACTGTTCTTTTGGTTTCTATTTCATTGATTTCTGCTCTGTTCTTTATTATTTCTCTTCTCCTGCTGGGTTTAGGCTTTATTTGCTGTTCTTTCTCCAGCTCCTTTAGGTGTAGGGTTAGGTTGTATATTTGAGACCTTTCTTGTTTCTTGAGAAAGGCTTGTATTGCTATATACTTTTTTAATGTCATTTAAGTTTCAAACTGATTTTGTTAATTTCTACTTAATTCTGCTTTGTATGTATGGCAAATTTTCACTATCTCCTTTATTCTGGCTAATCCAGCATGTCTTTGCTGCCTAAGAAATCCGACAGCTCTATAGAGAAAAGAAGTGTGCATCAAATTCCTAATGAGTGCAATTTACATTATAAGGAGGAACAATCACATTCAGCAATTTCTTTCTTTGAAAATGACTTGGGAATTCCTTGGAAAGATCCCGTGACTTCAAAAACATGCAGTATATCACTATCTAGGCTTGTAAAGAAATAAAAATAAAAGGGTTCCTGGCTATTCTGCAATCTCAGTTCCAATAAAATCCCAAGTTATATTTGGCCCTGAAATTCAGGATTCCTCTA
Source organism: Phoca vitulina (assembly GCF_004348235.1). Taxonomy (NCBI): domain Eukaryota; kingdom Metazoa; phylum Chordata; class Mammalia; order Carnivora; family Phocidae; genus Phoca; species Phoca vitulina. Next base: position 2,359,449 of record NW_022589742.1, read on the forward strand.
AGTGCTAGTAAACTTTAAATATCTCTTTTCTATGTATTCTTGCTGATATTAAGAAAAACTCATGTGATGATTGGAAAGATACTGCACATATATGATGATAGTGTTTCATTTATGAGAAACCTTGACATTCTATTAATTTGTTTTGACATGAATTATTGTCTTGACTAAATCTTCAATCAAAGGATGACAATCTGCATCTTGAATGCTCTCCATCAAAAATAATTATTAAGAAGTGTGATATTTTTATTTTATTGCATTAGTTTGCTAATTTCTCTGATGTATGATCCCTATTAATTCTGTTTTCCCTTCTTGAGTTCTTCATCCCCAAATACTCTAACAAGATTCTCACATAAATACAACTATGCCCACTCTCCCCATTTAGTTTCAACAATGATTGTTAATGGGGTATGTAAACAAATTTCCTTTATGAGCAAATCTGCAAAGTCAGTCTTGATTTTTCATGCATTGTATGAGACTTTCCATTTAAAAAGAACTTAATGACTGAATTCAGTAATGCTATTCCTGAACATGCCAGGCCTGTTTTCACCTCCAGGTTTTTGACTTGTCTATTCATAATGCATAGGTGGTTCTCATCCCAGGTATCCCCACAGTTAATCCTCCACTTGTTTCAAGTCATTGCTTAAGTGTAACTTAGCAGCAAAGCCTACACTAGCAACTTTATTTAATATCCCAACTCCCTCTTCTCTATAATCCCACTATCCTTTACCCTGCTCTATTTGTTTTTCTTCTCTAAAATATACACGCACGAAGACAGAGATTTTTGTCCATATTATTTGTCAATGCATCATTGGCACCTAAAACAATGTCTGAAACATAATATTTGCTCAGTAAGTGTTTGTTAGTTATAAAATGATTGATTTCTGCACTGAAAGTGTGGCCTGATGTCTATGAATACAAAAATCCATTTCACATTTAATAATTCCTCATGGTCAACAATGCTTACAGTTCTCAGTTACATGAGATCTATAGTTTAGTCGACTTTTTTCTATTCTAGGTAAATGAAAAATTAACTCTGTGCCATTTCTTATGTTATTCTCACAGCTTATTAATATTAATTATTCTTCCATCTCTACCAGTTAGCCAGTTACTTTTGATTTACTTTCCAATTTCCTTTAGAAATTTAAGCCATGTAAGTCCAAAGAAAACAATTCATTAAACTTGAGAAAGAGATAAATGTTGTTATGTATGTTGTTTCCCTTTTATTTCCATGAGGGTAACATATTGACAATAGCATGACAATAACTCCCTTTGTTACCTAATATATAATACAAATGCACAGGTTTGGCAATAATGCCCAACAAAGGTAACCTGAAAATCCTCTCATGACAGAAATCCAGAAATACTAAAGAAAATATGACAATTTTATAAACAATGCATAGCTGAATTTAATAAGGAAAAAATGGAAATCTCCTGTGATAAAAATGAATAGGGGATTAAAAAAAGAACAAAAGGAGCTGAGTTCACCCAAGAAAACAGAAACCATTATTTAAAATAAAGGTAATTTAGGGGCACCTGGGTGGCTCAGCAGTTAAGTATCTGCCTTGGGCTCAGGTCATGATCCCAGGGTCCTGGGATGGAGCCTGAGCCTGGTGCATTGAGGCTCCCTGCTCAGCGGGAAGCCTGCTTGTCCCTCTCCCACTCCCCCTGCTTGTGTTCCCTCTCTCTGTCTCTCTCTCTGTCAAATAAATAAATAAAATCTTTATAAATAAATAAATAAATAAAGGTATTTAATGAGGAAATTGGTTACATAAAGAATGAAAGAGCTGAAAGACAGGTAGGGCACACTGAGTAAATCAAGAGATCAGCTACAACAGAAAACCACTTGCGTCCTAATTTTATGGCTGAGGTAATGGAGGCATCAGGAGTGGAAGTGAATTGACTGAGTTCGCATAGTTAGTAAGTGGTGAAAACATAATACATACCGGGCAGTTTGGCTACAGAATCTGGCCTTACCCGCTGCAATATAGAATCTCACTGAAGAACAACAGGCAAATACGGAAAACAACATTATTTTTTAAAACTGAAAACATGCAATCATTAAAATTAAAAGTTCATCAAACATGGATGAACAGAAAATATTGAACAGGAAGCTACATATGATTCAGTTACCCAGAATACATAATGGAGGGAAAACAAGTAAACTAAGAAGTTAAGAGATATGGGGGACCATGGATGGCTCAGTCGGTTAAGCATCTGACTCTTGATCTCAGCTCAGGTCTTGATCTCAGGGTCATGAGTTCAAGCCCTGTGTTGGGCTCCAGTCTGGGTGTGGAGCCTACTTAAAAAAAATGTTTAAAAAAGAAGTTAAGAGACATGGGGGTAAAAATCAGAAAATTAACATACTTCTAATCAAATCCCAGAAATAGAGAATAGAAAGAATGAATGAAACATTTTCCTGAATTGATGAAATAAACAATTTTCTTGGAGGGAAGAACAAAATATTTAAGCCTACTAGGATAAACAAAAATAAATCCACATTTAACATAACAACAAAAACAAATAGAAACACTGAAATGCAACTGGAAAAAATACAATTTATCTACAAAAGAGTGATAAACCAACAATAGCTATCTCAATGTCACAAACAGTGCCGGAGAACAGTGATTGATTATAGAAAATAAATCTTCAAAATGGTGAGGCAAAATAACTGGCTTCCTAAAATTCTACAACCTGCTAAGATATTATTCAAGAATGAAGGTGAAAAGAACATTTTCAGGAAAATGCACACATACACACACACAAAATTTCTTGTTAATTATATGTTTAGCATATAAAGTGTCCTTCTTTGTCTTATTTAATGTTTTGGAGGCTTGAATTACACTGAGTTTATTTAATATTAAGATATTAAGACCTGAGTTTTGGGGTTTTTTTAAAATATGTTATGTTAGTCACCATACAGTCCATCATTAGTTTTTGATGTAGTGATCCATGATTCATTGTTTGCATAAAACACCCAGTGCTCCCTGCAGTACATGCCCTCCTTAATATCCATCACCGGGCTAACCCATCCCCACACCCCCCTCCCCTCTAGAACCCTCTGTTTCTCAGAGTCCATAGTCTCTCATGGTTCGTCTCCCCCTCCGATTTCCCCCCCTTCATTTTTCCCTTCCTTCTTCTAATGTCCTCCATGCTATTCCTTATGTTCCACATATAAGTGAAACCATATGATAATTGACTTTCTCTGCTTGACTTATTTCACTTAGCATAGTCTCCTCCAGTCCCATCCATGTTGATGCAAATGGTGGGTATTCATCCTTTCTGATGGCTGAGTAATATTCCGTGGTATATATGGACCACATCTTCTTTATCCATTCATCTGTTGAAGGGCATCTTGGCTCCTTCCACAGTTTGGCTCTTGTGGACATTGCTGCTATGAACATTGGGGTGCATATGGCCCTTCTTTTCATTACATCTATATCTTTGGGGTAAATAAATACCCAGGAGTGCAATTCCTGGATCGTAGGGTAGCTCTATTTTTAATTTTTTGAGGGACCTCCACACTGTTTTCCAGAGTGGCTGCCCCAGTTTGCATTCCCACCAACAGTATAAGAGGGTTCCCCTTTCTCCACATCCTCTCCAACATTTGTTGTTCCCTGCCTTGTTAATTTTTGCAATTCTAACTGGTGTAAGGTGGTATCTCAGTGTGGTTTTGATTTGAATTTCCCTGATGGCTAATGATGTTGAACATTTTTCATGTGTCTGTTAGCCATTTGTATGTCTTCTTTGGAGAAGTGTCTGTTCATGTCTTCTGCCCATTTTTTGACTTGATTATTTGGTTTTTGGCTGTTGAGTTTGAGAAGTTCTTTATAGATCTTGGAAATCAGTGCTTTGTCTGTAGTGTCATTTGCAAATATCTTCTCCCATTCTGTCAGTTGCCTCTTTGTTTTGTTGACTGTTTCCTTTGCTGTGCAGAAGCTTTTTATCTTGATTTGTTTCTAGTTACCTGGTATATATTTGCCCATTTTTTTAATTGAGGTCTAATTATCTTAAAACAGTATATTAGTTTCAGGTGTTGAGTATTTGGATAGACCACACAGTGAACACTACAGTAAGTCGAGTTACCATCAGTCACCATATAAAGTTACAAAAAATTTTTCCTTGTGTGAACTTTCAAGATTTTACTCTTGTGTATTTGCCCATCATTTAAATTTTAACCTTTTAAATCATATTTTTAAAATATCTCTTATGTACATTATAGAGTTGGATTGATTTCATGATATGTATAAATTTCTTTTCTCTTAGCAAGTGAATTTAATCCAATTAAGTTGAATGATATGACAGATATGTTTGGTATTTGTTCTGTCATTTGAATGTGTATCTTATTATGTGGCCTCTTTTTTTTTAACTGTAATCTTCTAATAGTTAGGAAGTTACATATTATTTTAAGGGTTAGTTTTATAATTAAACCTTTATATAATATCTTTACCACACCACATTATTAGGAGGGAAGACTCAATATCAAAAAGATGTTGCTCCTGCTTAGAGGATTGTTAATTCATTAACACCAGTTAAATAAAATTATACATAGGTTTTTTGGGTGGAACTAGACAAGCTGACTCTAATGTTCATATAGAAAAATAAACAGCAAAGATGTATAGTAGAGTCCTGAGAAGGGATATCAATGAGGGGAAACTAACCTTCCCAGATAGAAAAAATTATATAAAGCTTCAATCATGAAAAATAATATAGAGGGCACAAAAATAGAACAATACAACAAAATAGAAGTTCCAGAAATACACAAAGATCTATATGGGGATGACATCATGTATCAATTTGGGAAAGGACTTTTTAGTAAATGGTTTTGAAATAGCTATGGCAGCCATATAAAGAAAAAAATAAAGTTGAACCCACTTCGCATATCAGATGCCATGATAAACTCTACATGTGCCAAATATTTTTAAAAAATAAGAAGATAAAAGTAATCAGAAAAAAGAGGGCAAATTTCTTTACAACCTTAGACTGGGGAAAACCTTTCTAATGGCTCTAAATTCAAAAGCTATCAAAGATTGATGAAGTAGAGTATGTATATATATATAAAAAACCCCATTAACTTCTGCATAGAAGAAAACCAGTATCAAATAATAATGACATATTTGGAAATAACTTAAAAATCATATTACATACAAAGGCCTTATCTCCCTAAAGTAGTATTAAAAACACTGATAATCCAATAAAAATGATCAAAGTATATGAACAAATAGGTCACAGAAATTACAAATTGCCATTGAACACATAAAAGGTGGTCAGTGTCACTCAAAACCAGATAAATACAAATTAGAAAATAAAATTTTGTTGCGATAGCATGTTTCACCTATCAGATTGACAAATAATCGAAAAGTTTGACAGTTCTGTTGGCAAGGCCGGGGCAGCATGCATTCCCATATATTGCTGATAGAAGTGCAGAATGGTAAAATTCCCCTGAAGGGCAATTTGTAAATGTCTATTAAAATTACAAATGCATTTGCCCTCTAATGAAGCACTCTTTCCTCTGGGACTTTATTCTATAGACATACATGCATGAATTAAATATCAGAAAAGTATAAGTTTATTTGTTGCTGCATTAGCTACCATGCAGAAAATAAGAAACAATCCAAGTGTCCATCCATAAGGAAAAATTAAACTGTGGTACAATCATACAATGGAGAACTCAACAGCAATTCAAAAAAAAAGAAGAGGAAGAAAGAAAGAATGAGAGAGTTCTGTACATACTTATATGGAAAGATTTTCAGTATAGAATGTGAGATTTAAAAAGAAAAAACAAAGTCCAATAGTATCATATGTAGAGTGTATGCGCTACATTCTTCATAATAGAAAATAAGAAAAATAAGAAAAATATTCATATTTGCTTTTTTTTGCCTAATAAATCTCTGGAAGGATAGGTAAGAAACTGATAATAGTGAGCAATGTGCATGTACAGGAGAAGAATGAGATTTTTATTGAATTACTTCTATACTGTTTTGCTAACTATGTGAATATATTCCTAAAATCTTTTTTTAAAAAAGAATTAAAAAGGTATAAACATATAACAAAAAGGGAGAGGAGGCAACACAGTTTTGAAAGCATATAGAATGGGAATAGCTGATTTAAGGTAGCAGCTGTTCAGAAAGCCAAGAAGCCAGCTTATTCAGGCCACAGAATCCCAGAATGGTTTAGAATTGAAAGTAAGAGTAAATGAGCGGAACTGAAAACCAGAAAATTAACTAAAAGTCAGTAGGTCCACATACTTATCCCACAGAAAGTAAGTGACTAAACCTCCATCAACCTAGCAGAAGAGTATACTCTCTGGAGATGTTAAAGCAAAGAGACTCTAACACCAGGTACAACTGATATTAGGGGCACTATACTAAAAATGGGAAAGTGATTAGGGTGATGGGAAGAAGGAAGAAGAAAAGAAAGAGGTCAAAGAGGTAGAGAAGGAGAACTAACATTCACTAAGTAATTACTATGTGCCAGAAGGTAGTATAGCATTTCATTGTGTCAGCACTTTTTTATTTTATTATTTTATTTTATTTTTTAGAGAGGGAGAGAGAGAGAGAGGGAGGGGGAGGGGCAGAGAGAAAAGGAGGAAGAGAGAGAATCCTAAGCAGGCTCCATGCCCAGCACAGAGCCCATCACAAGGCTCGATCTCACAACCCTGAGATCAAGACCTGAGCTGAAATCAAGAGTCAGAGGCTTAACCAACTGAGCCACCCAGGCGCCCCTGTGTCAGCTCATTTACAATTCACAACTACTTTATGAGGTATGTACTATAATATTCTCTTCATCACATACAAAGAAACTGCGATACAGTATGTTTAAGTCATTTGACTAAGGATGCAGACTTATTAAGTGACGAAGCTGGGGACTAAGCAGACAGTCGCTTTCAGAGCCCATACCTTTAAACACTACACATACTCCAAGGTAAAAATGACTGACCACTTTCCATTTTGTTTCCTAGAAAACTCACAGCTGAGCATGTAAGCCCCCACCCCACCCCCACCCCCACCACTGCCACTTGTGTGACTGCCCCACATTGCTCTAGAGAATGCCATCATGCCAAAGGATACCAACAGATTCCAGCAATTGTGAGCCTGGCAATGAACTACTTCCGTCCCCCTCACGCACACATAGAAAATTCCAAATCATATTATGAGACTAGAACAGACCTGTTATCAAAACAGACAAGGACCAGGGCACCTGGGTGTCTCAGTCGGTGAAGCATTTGCCTTGGGCTCAGGTCATGATCCCAGGGTCCTGGGATGGAGCCCCACGTCGGGCTCCCTGATCAACGGGAAGCCTGCCTCTCCCTCTCCCACTACCCCCTGCTTGTGCTGTCTCTCGCTCTCTCTCTCTCTCTCTCAAATAAATAAATAAAATCTTTGAAAAAATAAACAAACAAAACAGAGAAGGACCAGATGAAGAACAAGAATTATAAGTAAATCTCAATTGTAAGTATAGACCCAAAACACTAAATATTAGTAAAGTGATTCCATCAACGTATAAAAAATAATATATCATGACCAAAAAGATTTGACCAAGGAATGCAAAGATGATTTAACAAAAGAAAATCTACTAATTTAATTCAATGCATTACCATATTAAAGGAGAAAAAAAACTTTGAATTGTATCAATAGATTATTGATTTTGTAAAAAGTAATATCAAACTAAGAATGGGAAGGAAAGAATATCCTTAACATAATAAAAGGTATTGACCAAAATCTATAGTAAACACCATATCTTAATGGTGCAACTACAGGAACATTCCTTTCTAAGCTAGGAACAAGAAAAGTAGGTCTAATATTATCATTATCAACCTAATACTGGAGATCTTAGATAACATAAAACAAAAAAAAAATATTAGAAGGGAAGAGGCAAAGCTATCATCATCTACAAAGGCTAATGTAGTGTTTATTAGCCTTATGTTCTTATTAGGCTTATTAGCTATTATCGAGTTTATGTAAATTTTTAAATAACACAATAAACTCACATATTATTTATAAACACATAAATATATACCAAAATTTTAAAACTTGACATAGGGATGATATACAACTTTTCCATAAAGAGAAGAGGAGAAATTATTTGGGTTAGTGCATTAATTTCCTTGAAAAATCTGATACAGCGATGAGCACCTCGTGTCACATGGAAGTGTTGAATCATTATATTGTATACCCGAAACTCATATTATACTGTATGTTAACAAACTGGAATTTAAAGTAAAACTTAAAAAATGAATAAATAAATACTCTTTAAACAGAAAAAAATAAATAAAAATAAAAATCTTATACAAATAAGGCAAAAATTCAGACTACCATTGCTCCCCAACATTAGTACTATGTATATATGACACTAAAACATCCAGTCAATTCAGTTGACTTAGTCCAAGATGAATCAATATAGGAGGAAATATAAACACAAAACAAAACATCAGAGAATTGGTTGCTTGTTGACTGCTTTATCCAGTCAAAATTATTAAATGGCTGTCATGGGAAAGGATTTGGCAGATTTTAATAAGCTATATGTAACATTTCATAAGCAGCCTTATTAGGATAGCTTTGGAATAATTTTCCATTAGAATAAAAGGTTTGTCAATGGTTATCTTCTATAAGGTCAAAGGGAGAAAAAAATGGGCAGATTTTCCTCTACCTACAATACTGCTTTATAAAATGGTTTAACTTTAGAATAACAAAGGAGGTTTAATTGAGAAGAAGACAAATGCAGGCAAATGGAGATTGATCCCATAAATGAGCAAATACCCTTGCAACTACAAAGGAATCCAGGATCCTAAATATTATGTCATTTTAGTAAACTTCAGCCAATGAAACATCCTGATAACACAGGAGTGGTAAAGAAGAGGACACTAGCATTATTGTTTCTATTTGCATTGCTAATATTAACTGTGTATGATAGACTGGGAATGATTCAGCAGGGGCCTTTTTTCCAGTGAGTCACATTTCCAAAGGCCAAGCAAAGGTGCCTCTGACAGAGGAGTTGACACTTATAAATCAGCACTTCTTTTTAGAGATTCTCTACTTCTATGGAAATTCATTTATTCATTCACAGAAAAAGAAAACATTTATTGGTTGCAACTCTCAGTAATAAGTCAGATGCATTCCCTTATGGATTAGTTATCTATTGCAATGTAACAAATACCACCAAACATTAATAGCTTAAAACAACAATAAGTTTTTATTACCTCTAATTGTTTTTCTAAGTCTGAAATTACAGGAGTATTTCACTGGGCAGTTGTGGTTGCATCTCTAAATCAGATGTCTTTCAGGGCTGCAATCATCTGAAGGCTTGACTGTGGCTGGGAGATAAGCTTTCCAGGTTGCTCACTTACGTGGCTGGCAAGTTGGTGTTGGCTAAGAAAAAGAGAGCACAGTTTCTGTCTACATGGGCTCCTCCATGGGGCTATTTGAGAGTTCTTCTAACATGGCAGCTGGCTTTCCCCATAGTGAGTGATAAAAGATAAATGTGGAAGCCACATTGCTTTTTATAACAACCTTGGAAGTCATAAACTGCCACTTCTGCCATATTCTACTGGTTACAGAGAGTCAGCCCTGATTCACTTGGGAGAGGACAACACAGGGGCATAAATATAAGAGGCAAGGATCACTGGGATCCATATCGAAGGTTGGTTTCTATATCCTCTTTCCAAACAGCTCATATCACATAATACCAATACAGTATAATAAATGCTGTAACATACAATTTTTAATCTTTAGATTTGATTATCCATAGAGAAAACTAAACTTTTTAAATTATCCTTCTCCAAAGACCTAAGATACAACAGAGTGATAAAACCTAAAATCACTAATCTTATCTTAATTTTGCTTTTGGATAAAGCCAACAAATCTTAAGTTATTGTTTACAATGTTTTTTATCATTTTGGCAAGAAAGAAGTTAAATTTTTTTTAAAGATTTTATTTATTTATTTGAAAGAGAGAGAATGAGAGAGAGAAAGAGAGAGCACATGAGAGGTGGGAGGGTCAGAGGGAGAAGCAGACTCCCTGCTGAGCAGGGAGCCTGATGTGGGACTCCATCCTGGGACTCCAGGATCATGACCTGAGCCGAAGGCAGTCGCTTAACCAACTGAGCCACCCAGGCGCCCCAGAAAGAAGTTAAATTTTTAATATCAATCTTAGAAAAGATGACATTTGAGGTTGACACTGAAAAAGTCAAACAGAATGCTTGAGGCAAACCTATATATCAATACTGACAGATTGAAACAGGAATGATGCTTTTTTTTTTTTTAAAGATTTTATTTGACAGAGAGAGACACAGCGAGAGAGGGAACACAAGCAGGGGGAGTGGGAGAGGGAGAAGCACGCTTCCCGCGGAGCAGGGAGCCCGATGCGGGGCTCGATCCCAGGACCCTGGGACCATGACCTGAGCCGAAGGCAGATGCTTAACGGCTGAGCCACCCAGGTGCCCCAGGAATGATGCTTTTGAGTTTAGATTTTAAAATTAACATGGTTTTCAGTTTTGCTTACTGAAAGTAGTATTCCGATTTAAAATAGGGTTTATATTTGCTCTTTAGAAGAGTAAGTTCATGGATGTTGAGAAAACAATGATTATTTTCCCCCAAATCTGTACTATTCAAATATGTTTTGAGCTCAAAATATAACCGTTTCCCACAAAGGTCTCTTCTAATTGGACAAAACTGTACAAATGGACAAAGGAAGAAAAGAGACCATGATTTCACCTGGTTTTCCCTCTCCAGGTTAATAAGAGGGCTTATGGTGATGACAGATATTAAGGACATTATCTACTTAGGTAAAGTTCAAATGGGAAATCAGGTGGTAATTATTGATGGGTGCGTGCTTGAATATGTTTTGAAGAACTTAGCTAGAAAGGAAGACTATGAAATTTAAAAGCCAAAATGCCAAAGCTTTGCCCCAAATACAGTAGAAACTCTTTTAGTACTTTATGGCTCTTTGTAATGAAGTTTTAATATCAAAACCAAGTTATGGTTCTGATCTAAGTTAACCTAACCTCTTGCAATTTAGTGTGTGTGTGTATGTGTGTATGTATGTGTGTGTGTGTGTGTGTGTGTGTGTGTGTGTGTGTGTTTATCTGCTGTGGACAACTGCTGGAATCCCAAGAGAACTATCAAGTAGACTCAACTTCTGACTTCCATTATGCAATCACTTATCTTTTTATACAAAGTAGAGTGGTTATTCTGAGATTAGAACATAAGCTTGCAAATCTTTTTTTTTTTTTTAAAGATTTTATTTATTTGAGAGAGAGAGAGAGAGAAGCAGCATGAGAGGGGATAGGGTCAGAGGGAGAAGCAGGCTCCCTGCTAAGCAGGAAGCTCGATGTGGGACTCGATCCCAGGACTCCGGGATCATGACCTGAGCCGAAGGCAGTCGCTTAACCAACTGAGCCACCCAGGCGCCCAAAGCTTGCAAATCTTTGCCACGTGGTTATAGTCATAGTCCTGATACGCTCTTTACATAAACCTGCTAACTTGTTATGGGAACTGCATTTCTATCTGCCTCTTTCCAATTTGGTTTTAGCTCCTATTTTGTGGCCTATATCTGCTTACTTTGTACATATGCTAGAATCCTATTTGGTTTGGTTCTCCTGAAACTCATTTTTACTTTCTTGAAATTACTCGCTTCACTGCTTGACCAATTCCTATTGACATGACATAATAGGACTTAAAACCATGCCTTTACTCACTATACTTTTCATTTGTCTTTTTTTAGTTTGTTTTCAGCTATCTATCATATAAACACACTTGAAGGCAAACTCTAATCTCCCTTGGTTCCTATCTATATTTTGAGGGTGCGTCTCCCTCCCTTATGTCAGTTCTGTGAGGAAACTGGGATCCTTCAATACCCTTGACTTCTTTGCTTAAGTCAACTAGAATTGTTTTCTGTTGTTTGCAACCAAGAATTTCAAGCACTACTAAAATTATTACAATGAATGTGTTGCATGCCACAGATACCCAGAAATGTAGGGAAACGGGGATTAATTATCTTGCTTAGTGTGGATTGAATGCTGTGAAAGATCCCACTGATATTTATGGATACTCACCCAGTAGCCCATGTCATACAATGACAAAATAATTATTAAATTAGGCATCTGGGCACCTAGAATGTGGTAATCATTGAAGGTAAAATTTGGGGGGGTGGTTGCCGCTTTTAGGACAATATGCAGAAATTCAAGGACCATGGGGTACAGATGGCTGCTTCCAATAGCTCTGGACACTTTATGGAAAAAGATCAAGATTCTCAAATCCCTAAATTCTAGTATCAAGGCAGGGATTTATATGACCATGAGCATGCTAAGTGAATCTATTGTCTCTTGTATTTTATAGGGTTGAGTAAAAGGAAAACCAAATATGTAGTATGACCCTCTTAGCTGCCGAATCATAATTTCAGTTAAACCCCCAGCTTCCCTAATTCTCTATTGAGTGTTATGGCATTGAACATGAACAAGTTGGATGTATATATAATAGGAAAGGTAATATCAACAGATACAGAGGTCTCCAGGTATTACCAAACCCAAACTCCCACAGCCAAATTATCCCAGACTCCCTTAACAAATAGAAGTATCCTCTCTATCCTCTTCCTTGCAGATCCTAACACTATCATTGGGGAGTTACCTCCTGACAAAAGCCAATGCTCCTCTTTGTCTAATAATAGAGCCAGATCCCAGTATTCTCTGGGAGATTAATTAAAAAGTTTAATGCTAGAACACAAGTCAGATACAACATAGATTACAGGACTTTTCTAATTTGTAAAAGAAAAGCATTTTTATATTGGGTCAAAATTATCAATACAGGTGTCCTTTGCAGATGGGCTAGCAGAAAGTTAAGATTGCTTCTGTTTGCCCAGTTGGTCGACTAAAAAGTCTCAGTACTGGGAGTCATGCTAAATATAATTAAAATGTTAGCAATTCCTAGATATAATGTATGGAATGAACCTGATGAGAAAGATTTGCTTTGCGTGCCCTTCCCAGGTGTACCTACTTATACCCCCAGAGGGAGTTGAGAGGACATTCCCTTCACCACAACCTTGAAAAATATATTCATGATAGTGTCTTTAAAAAGATCTTTATGAGACTGCTCTTTCCGGCAATATATTAAGTAACTTTAAAGTCACTCCAGTATAGAATGGATAGATAGGCCAGATAAAATATCAAACACAACTTAATGCATATCCAAACTCACAATACATTAATGAAGAATCAAATGGAAGAAGCCAAGAACAGCACATGAAACTGATGCTACCGTGGCATCTGTTGTGGCTCTCTGCAGGTGTTTGTCTATCTGGATAACCAAGAGACTTATTAACCAGCCAAGTGAAGGAAAGGATTCAAGCCTTGAGCCTCATAGGAAGGAATTAAGGCTAAAATCTTCTGTAAAAATCTGAGATTCTGAAAAGTCTACATCTTCCATGAAAAGATGGACTTGGGAGAAAATCCACAAGATAGTAAAGAAAGATAATAAAGAACTTTGTTTCATATTGGAGTCTAGGTGAAAAAGAAGTCTCCTCTGACTCCTCTAACTCCTCTAACATTAGCACAATCAATCCTTAGGCAGGCAAAGGGGCTCAAATTTACATCCCCTCTACAGCATGGCGGGGGGGGGGGGAAGACAAGAAATTAAAATCAAGTGTTTTTAATTGAGTAGCATCCTGGTGTTCTTGGAAGAAACAAATGTTAATGTTCTCTGGAGAGATGGGTCTTTAACTCAGAATTTTTAGGATCTCCACAAAAAGAGCTATGAGTTTTTAGTCCCCCAATACATAATAGGCCAGAAGATAACCCACTTCCAAACAGAATCAGCAGAAACAATAAACTCTATAATTAGCTCAGAATCTATATTTAATGGAATTATCTAATACAAAATCTAAAATTTAGTGTATTTATATTTAAACAAATAAAAGATAAGATGAAATACATGATTTAAAAAATTTAAAATGAAATACATGAAAGAGAAGAAGGATATTCTTTTTAAAAAGATTATTGGTATTTATAAAAGAGCCAAATGGAATTTCTAAAATTTAAAAGAAAAAAGCCCTAATAATTAAAAAGCTACTAAAGGTATTTTTTTTTTAAAAAAACTGTGGGCTAGGCTATTCAGTCCAACACTCCAGAAACTAAAGAAGCTGGATCTATACACACAGACCATATCCCCTGCTGCCGTTTTCCCCCAGCTCTATTGAGATATTATTGACATATAACATATGTAAGTTTAAGGTGTACAGTGTGATGATTTGATACACAGACATCTTGTGAAACAAAATGTCCCCACACCTTCTTAGTATCAAATAACTAATGAGAAAATATGAAATTAACAAGGAAAATGGTAACCCTGAAAATAAATGGACATGAAAGCCACGTTTGTCCTAAAAGTTACTTAGAGGTTTTGGAAAACTTAATTTGAACTTTTATTTTGAAGACATCAATGGTCTAAATAAGACACAGGCCAAAAATAAAATAGTAACAATTATAAAATATTTCAAACTGAATGTTAATGAAAATACTACATATCAGAATTTAGGGAATGTGGTTAAAGCATTATTAAAGTAAATTTATTGCTTCAAATGCATATATGAGAGAAAATTACTTCAACCAAAATGATATCCTGTGGTAGATTGAGTACAGTAACAGATTATGTGGACTTAACTGGCTGTTCTTAATCCGTGTGCTAAAAAGAGGTTTGCAAAATGTAAAAAAAATGTCCCTTTCCCCATTGCTTTTGTTGTGTTTTGTTTTGAAAACATAGTTACTCTTCATTAAAATATTTTAATACCATGTAATGGGTTTGTTATTTTCAAATGAAATGACATAAATATCAATTTTTCAGTTTACTATCTAATATGGCATGTTTATATATACACATATTTGGGGTTCTTCTTAATTATTTATAAGAGTTTAAAGAGGTCCTAAGGTGGGCGCCTGGGTGGTTCGGTGGGTTAAGCATCTGCCTTCGGCTCAGGTCATGATCCCAGGGTCCCGGGATCGAGCCCCGCATCGGGCTCCCTGTTCAGCGGGGAGTCTGCTTCTCCCTCTCCCTCTGCCTCCCCTGGCTTGTGCTCTCTCTCCCTCACTCTGTCTCTCAAATAAATAAATAAAATCTTTAAAAAAAAAAAAAAAGAGGTCCTAAGGTGTTGGAGGTCCAGTGTTGGAGAACTGCTACCCTAGAAGAAATTCTCGAACCAAGGGCGTATGTTAAAGTATGTCTGTAGCAACAATATTTATAATATTTACAATAGCCCCAAATTTTCTATAATATTTACAATAGAAAAAAGGGATACAAACACACTAAGAACTTTGATACATTTTGTCACATTGTTCTCCAGAAACCTTGTACAAATTTACATTTCCCCCGGCAATGTATGAAAGGACCCATTTTCTCATATCCATGCCAATCCTAGTATTAGCACTTTTCTTTTTATTTTCTGATGTTTCTTTTTTTTTAAGGAGATTTATTTATTTATTTTAGTGGGGGAGGGGCAGAGGGAGAGGAGAGAGAGTCTTAAGCAGACAACACTGGCTGCCGAGCTCCAACTGGGGCTCCATCTCACGACCCTGAGATCGTGACCTGAGCGAAGTCAGAGGCTTAACCGCCGGCACCATCCCTACTTTCTGATGTTTCAAATGTGATAGCTGTTGTTCTAATCTTCATTCCAGTGATAATTAATCAGGTTAAACACTTTGCACTTTGCATATGCTTCCTGGTTATTTGTATTTATCTGCTTGTGCATTGCTTGGTCATGTCATTTGCCATTACTCCAATCAGGCTGTTATGTGAGATCACACACACACACACACACACACACACACACACACACACACACACACTTTGAATAACCCATGGATGCAGAATTATGATTTTAAGAAGACTGACCTCAAACACTAAACCCACTATACACAGAAAGCTGCACAGAGTTTACAATTAGCAACTGCTTTTGAGGAGGTTTAGGGTTAAGCCTCAAATGTAAAGCAAATTTAACTTGGTTATAAAACTCAATGTCAATGTAGGAATGATTGTTGAATAGACATAGTAAATATATGATATCTACATTATATTAATACGGCCCAAGAAATCCAGAAGTTGATGGGAGATAAAACCTGCTCTATACTTTTTCTTCCACGTAGGAAGAAAAATAAAATATTAAACAAATAATTATACAAATAAAATGCCTTGAAAACATAGCAGTTGTAATCTCTGTGCAGCTCTTTAGCATCCTAGTTGCTAATCTCTGCTGAGTCCCTTGGAGTCTCACCCTATTTTTGTGCAGCTCTGGAGTGAGCCAACTATATATTTTGTGAGAAACACAGATTGAGGAAGCTCCATTGTGTGGTTCTGTCCTCTCTAGAGATTTGCCCCCTGAGTATCCATTCACCCTGACAGCCTCAGACCCTGACTTCTATAGCTTCAGTCCAGTAAGACTGCTACTTATTCCCAGCAAACTGCACAAGAAAAACTAAGTAAAGGTGAAGACTGTCTTTGCATGCTTCCCTTCATTCAGGGACCATATCCCTTTAGAGACTTGCCTCCTCTTCTGTTCCAGAACAACTCGGTCCTAAAGAATGAGATGAGACAAGCAAGGCAGGTTTTCATGCCTGGAGTCTGGAAGAAGCTATGTGGCATGAAGAAGGCTATCAGAGCAAGAGTAATGTGGAGTGGGCATCACCATGGAAGAGAGGCCCAACAGGGGGTATGAGAAACCGAATGGAGGAATGAAGGCATCTGCAAAAGAAGGATGCCTAATGCAGTCTGTCAGAGCCCCAGCGGAGTGAGTGAGGATGGCATCCAAAGGGCATCATCAGCACGGTGTAGTAGATCTTAGAGGCAAGAGGTCTGGACCTGATTCCTGGCTCTGTTACTTCATCTATGACCTTGGCAACAGCATTTAATCTCTTGGCTACTTTGTTGGTAGCATGAGCTAAATATACTGACCTTGTCTATCTCTGATGGTTGATATGAGTTTAAAACACAATTGAGACACTCTAAGGTAGTATAAATGAAAGTACACTGATAATGGTAAGACAATATACAAATAAGTTATTGTCTATTAGTAATAATTTTTTTTCAGAATAATCAAAAAACATCTTACAAAATATATCACTGATCAATATTGAGTTCTTTTTCAAAGGCTTTGTGTAACTCCCCAGCAAACAGATCACAGGCTTTGGACTTTGTATGACAGCCCTGCCAGCTACATAATATTGGACCAGTTACTTAACTTTATTTTATTTTATTTTTTTAAGATTTTATTTATTTATTTGACAGAGAGAGTCCCCAAGAGAGGGAACACAAGCAGGGGGAGTGGGAGAGGGAGAAGCAGGCTTCCCGCTGAGCAGGGAGCCCGACACGGGGCTCCATCCCAGGACCCTGGGATCATGACCTGAGCCAAAGGCAGATGCTTAACGACTGAGCCACCCAGGCGCCCCTAACTTTCTTTTTTTTTTAATATTTTATTTATTTATTTGAGAGAGAGAGAGCATGAACTGAGGGAGGGGCAGAGGGAGAGGGAGAAGCAGACTCCCCACTGAGTGTGGATCCCAACATAGGACTTGATCCCAAGACCCCGAGACCATGACCTGAGCCAAAGGCAGATGCTTAACCAACTGTGCCACCCAGATGCCCCAAAGATTTTATTTATTTATTTGGTTATTTATTTATTTGAGAGAGCAAGCGCACATGAGTGGAGGGAGGGGCAAAGGGAGAGAGAAAGAGAATCTCAAGCAGATTCTGTGTTGAGTGTGGAGCCTGACATGGGCTCGATCCCACAACCCTGAGATCAGGACTTGAGCCCAAGTCAAGAGTTGGATGCTTAACCTACTGCACCACACAGGTGCCACCCCACCCCCACCCCCCGTTACCTAACTTTCTGAGCTTCGGTTTTGACATTCAAAATAATTGCACAATTTCATCATGAGAAATAAATGGCACAGTATATGCACTCAGGAGTAAAAGGAAAATTATTATCAACCTAAGAAAGCTAATATCAATTTCTAAAAACCTAACTAATACCACTAGGCAATTTAGATACTAATTCATTTTTATGGACGTTTTTAACTGGCTAATTAATATTTGAATATTACTTTATGTGACTTCTTTTCTTGTATTTGTAAATGATCACCATTTTTAAAGCATCTTAAGAAAAGATTGAGAATTTATAGGAGGATGTTAGGAAAAGGATGCCTAATAACTAAGTCCAATTCAAATTAAGTAGAGCATATGAGAAGAGCCAAATTAACAGCAAGGAAATAAAGTTTCTCATATCTGTTTTTTTAAATGCCATTTTCCCATTTGTGGAAAATAACAAGAAACCAACGACAGTTTGTTTGGCCACCTCATCATTTTGGTAACTGCAAGTCTATTTTTTTTTAAAGATTTTATTTATTTATTTATTTATTTATTTGAGAGAGAGAGAACACATGCATTAGAGAGTGGGGGTGGGAAGGGCAGACGGGGAGGGAGGGGTGGACCGGGAGGGAGGGGGACAAGCGGACTCCACCTCAACACTGAGCACAGAGCCCCATGCAGGGCTCGATCCCAGGACCCTGAGATCACGACTGAGCAGAAATCAAGAGTCACATGCTTAACTGACTGAACCACCCAGGTGCCAGCAAGTCTGTTTATTTAAAATGTGAAAGGCTGACATTTTTAGTCAATAGTTTCAAATGTTAATGTTGTGTTAATCTGGGAGCAAATCATTTCCTATTTAAACGGATTGATTTTGTCCAGGAGAGAGCTCTAATCTCTAATGATGTGGCAAGTCACTTAGAAATAATTTGAATAGCCATGGAACCAAAGGTTCTGTCACCGAAAGAGATCAGGCAATGGTTTTGGAAAAAGGTTTCGTAGAAAATATATGTTGGTTAGTGCACATTTATTGTCCTTGTTTATAAATAGTATCTCTTTGGGCTAATAACATGATTCTAAATCAGTACAAAAAACCATGGCAAGGAAAATGGTAAAGAGGAGTATACTTGCCCGACCTTGCAACAAAATTTCTCCTCTTCCCAGAAATTGCAACTATTCCTGAATTGTTAGACTATCAGAAAGAGAATCAAGAAGCAGTCCTTATAAGAAAGATGCATCCTTGGTGTGATGATGCAGCCTTTAAACAAATACTTTACCGGTCACATCTGTTTGGCTTCTCTGACTTTTAGTTATAATTGCCTTCAACTCTCATAAAATACTCTAAAGGTATTATGCTTACACACAAAGAAAATACAAACCATTGTTTCTTATAATGACCCTCCCCCAATACACACACACACATACACACACCCACACACCATATAACTTATACAATGAGGCTCTGTAGCAACAGGGACAGAGGCAGAGACAACCAGTGAACTGACTTACTGAGGACAGCATTGCCACATATTAAGTACAAGAATGTTTTGTGGCAATATTTGAGACATACTACTACCAAAACAATGTATTGTTTGTGTGAAATCCAAATTTAACAGACCATCCTGTTTTCCTTTTTGTTTGTTGTTATTGCTGCCCTTGTTGCTTTTATTTTGTTTTATTTTGCTTTGTGGCTAAATCTGTCCACGTTAACTCAGCTTTACTCTATTGTTGGCTCTGCTACTTATTAACACTATGATCTTCATTGAATCACTTTCCCTTGGATTGTCAAATTCTTCAGCTAACATAAGGATTCCAGTTTTCATTTTTATATTTCCACTTTGAGGAAAATCTCCACACTTAATGATCCACTTCCAGGTCAGTCACAGGTGACTACTAAACAATTCATTGATTATCTGAACAAATGTTACAATTTTGTAAGTGATTAAAATTAGCCATAATGGCTTCAGGTATTTGGAGGACGATGATGATACCGAATTAACAGTCAACATTCTGTCTTTGTGATGACCTTGAAAATGGCCAAGTCCCCCCCACCAAACTATCTATAAGATGTTTTAATTATATTCTCCTTCTTCCCTCCCCAAAATCTCCTTGCTTCAAATATCTATAAATGGTTACAACGGGGAGTGGTCAACACCCTGTCTTTGTAATGACCTTGAAAATGGCCAAGCCCTCCAGGCTTTTCTGGAGATTTTATCTCTTAGCTCACTGTCACTCTCTAATACTACCCCAGCCATAATTCATGGTAATTTCATTATTCACATGGGTAATTCTTCAAACACCCTGAAATTTCATTTGACTTCCTCTTCCCAGATGTTCTTTTTTTCACCTTATCTTATCCCTCTACTCCCATGGGTATATGCTAGACCCTGTCATAACCGAAGATGTAACCACTCCAGAGTTTCAGTTTCCAACATCTCATTCTGTCTACCATGTTCTATATTTGCAGTTCATTTCTGCCAGTACCCCAACTCCAATTATCCTCTCCCCACCAAGGCTCATTACCCTTAGTAACTTTTCACTCATTTCTACCTAGCTTAAATTCCACAGTCCATCCGTATGATAGACATTAATATAACTGGTTTTCCTCTACTTCTGGAAACCCAGAAAGATTGCTATTCTAAACCTCTTAAGGTTAGGCAAGGCTCTGAATGCTGCTAGGCAATTGTAATATATTTCTGTAATTCACTCCTTCCCTCACTGTCATAGAAACCTATTTTCTGCATTATCCTTCCGTTTCAGATATCCAACAATTTCTTCTCCACCTTTACCTTCAGCTGATAACATTGCTTGGGGGAAAATAAGGAGGGGAGAGAGAGACAGACAGATAGATAAAGAAAGAAGTTCAGAAAAGAACTTTACAAGCTATCACAATACATATCATGTCCCTTCCCATAAATATACACATATGCTAGGCCTTTCTTCCTGTCAATATTGGCACATTGTCCATGCTCTGCTCTAAAGTTATCTCCTCTACTTTTCCCCAAGACCCAAACTTAGAAAATAACATCACTCTTTCGTGGCCATGGAAGCTTTAACAAAGACCAAGACCGAGGACCTCTGGAACATGTCGTTTTATTAGGAGAGTTCCTGCATCCCTGTGAAGACAACACAGTTTATAAATGTACTACAGACGAAAAGAACGTGCCTTATTTCAATGCCCCAGTTTGTTTAGAGAACAAAGAACAACTTGGTAGAGTGGATGAAATATTTGGGCAACTTAGAGATTTTTATTTTTCCGTGAAGTTGTCAGAAAATATGAAGACATCTTCCTTTAAAAAAAAAAAAAAGGGGCGCCTGGGTGGCTCAGTTGGTTAAGCGACTGCCTTCGGCTCAGGTCATGATCCTGGAGTCCCTGGATCGAGTCCCGCATCAGGCTCCCTGCTCGGCAGGGAGTCTGCTTCTCCCTCTGACCCTCCCCACTCTCATGTGCTCTCTCTCATTCTCTCTCTCTCAAATAAATAAATAAAATCTTTAAAAAAAAAAAAAAAAAAAACTGCAGAAGTTCTATACAGACCTGAATAAACTGCTACCACCACAGAGGTTTTTACCCCTCGACCTCCAGGTGAGAAGGGACCTCCAAGAGATGGTGGCAGGGGAGGCCAAGGAGGGGGGAGGGGAGGAGGTGACAGAGGCAGAAGACAAGGTGAAGTGGAGGCTTCAGAGGAGGAAGAGGTGGTGGTGGTTTCAGAGGGAGAGGACATTAAGTGTAACAGTTGACATGATCCACGTCTATGGATCAGAAACTTGTTACCTGAGCAAGTCTTGAAGAACTGGTCATTATGTGACACTGGAACTAAAATGTCAATGCCATGCAAAAATGAGCGCAACAGAATAGGCAATTTTGCTCTAAAAGAGTACAAACAAGTGTTTTAATGTTCTGTACAATGATTGGAACTCTGTGGGTGCTTACTAAATGGTCAGTTTGCATTTGAAGCATACTTGGAATTTGTAAAATAAAGTATGTTATTTCTTTAAGTTAAAAAAGAAAATAACATCACTCTTTCAATTATCCCCACTTTCCAGAATCATTCTAATTTCCTTCTCTGTTGGATTCTTCCCATCAGCATACAAACATGCTGTAATTTCTCCTACTGCCTTAAAACACTTCTGACCCTACATCTGTTGTAGCTACCACCCTTCTTCTCTGGTCCTCTTAATGCCAGAGTTCTTCAAAAGACTTGACTGCACTTGAGACCTCCAATTCCTCTCCTCCCATACTTTCTTGAGTCCATTCCAATCAGAATCAACCCCACCATTACACCAGAACTGTAGTAGTCAATGTCACAAATAACCTTCATGTATTTAAATCCAATCATTGTTGCACTCCTCATCTTATTTGCCCTATCAGCATCATCTGACATGGTTGGTCATCTCTCCTTTCACAGGGTCTTCACTTTGCTCCCATGACACCATGCTATTCTAGCATTCTTTTCATGGCTATCTCAAAATAATTATTTCTGAGTTTTTTAAAGGTGATGATGGTTGTGGCAGACCCTAAGATGGCCCCCACTGATCCCACCTCCTGATATCCATGTCTTTATGTAATCCGCTTCCTTTGAGTGTGGGTGGAATTTGTGGCTTGCTTTTAGCCAATAGAGTATGGCAAAGTTGATATGATGTTACTTCCATGGTTATGTTATATAAGATTATAACTTCCATCTTGCTAGCAGATTCTTTCCCTTGCTAGCTTTAGTAAAGCCTGCTGCCAAGTTGTGAGCTGCCCCATGGAGATGCCCACATGGCAAGAAACTGAGGTCTACATTCAGCCAACTTCTTGGAAGGAACTAGAAATGGTCATTTCTCTTCAGTCTCCTTAGCCAATTCCTCCCCATCTTACCAAATTTCCAAGGGTGGGAGTACCTCAGGGCTCATTTCTTGAATGTTCTATTACTTATTTAGTGATCCTGTCTAGTCTTGCAGTTTAAATGTAACTATACACCGATGACTCCAAAATACATATCTCTACATATCTCCATCCAGGACCTCTCCTCTCAAGTCAAAACTTATATATGCTCTTGGACAAATAATGGCAAACCATGGTCTTTATCTTTCCCCCAAGTCTGTTTTTCACACAGGTTTCCCCATCTCAGCACCATCTTTCACATTTCTCAGGCCCCAGACTTGGAGCTATCATCAACTCTCTCACATCCCACATCCAACCTATTAGGAAAAATATATTTCATATACCTTCAGAATACCCACAATTTAATCATTTCCTGCACTTCTTCCACTAATTCTATACTAAAGCAAGCTGCCACTATTTTTCATCTGAATTATTCTAGTAGCATCCTCACTACTGACCCTCTTTCGATTCTTATTCTTTATAGTATATTCTAAACACAGCAGCTGGAGTAATCTTTCTAAAATTAAGTAGATCATAACATTCCTCCACATAAGACCTTCTCGTGTCCTTTCATCTCACTCGGAAAAACCAAAGCCTTTACTATGTCTATAAGGCCTTACATAATCTATTTATTATCTCTCCCACAACTCAGTTACTTACTGTGTTTCAGAAACACTGGTGTCCCTGATGTTATCCAAACGTTTCAGAAACTTATTTCTCTTTTGTGGCTACTGCATTTGCCCTTCCCTATGCCTAAGAATGCTATTTCTCCAGATATCTGAATGACATATTCTCTTGCCTCCTTTAAATCTTGTTCAAATGCCAACTGCTCAGTAAAGTTTTCCCTGACCACCCTATTTAAAATTGGCCTATATGGTGTCATAGGTCCTCTGTCAAACTTGTTTTTATATCATTAGAATAGTTGTGTGTCTGATAAAGCTATTCAACTATTAATATAGATGAAATTTATCACTTAAAGGTATTCATGAGGTGGTTATTGGATTTGACTTCTGCATACTGAAATGAGTGTTTGCTGTAATGCCTAATTTTGTCAGATATACACCGCTGAATATATTCATCATTAATAAGACACACACACTATACTTTAAAAATTGTAAATAATCAAGGTCTCCTTTCAATAGATCACTCACATATGTCAACTTGGCATTTTTCTATTTACACGTTTTCATTATGCTAGTGCGGGACTTACAACACAGCAGTGCAACGTACCAACTCCAGAGAAGGTCATCTCTTGGCAAGGCAAGGGGAACTAACCTGATATCTATTTTCACTCTAAGTACCAATTCATGTGAAAGGCAGTGCAGCTGAATAACAGCAGAGTAGGGGTCAGGAGGCCTAGATTCCATTTCTAACTCCTGCCACCATCTTTCTGTGTTACTTTGGCCAGTGGTTCTGAATTTGGGCCTCTTTTGCCCCCCAGGGAATACTTGGCAATGTCTGGAGACATTTTTCATAGTTCTGACTGGGCATTTGTTACTGGGATCTAACAAATAGAGGCCAGAGATGCCGCTTAGCATTCCACAATGTGCAGGACACTTCCACCCCCATGACAAGGAATTATCCATCTCAAAATGTCAGGCATGCCAAGACTAAGAAACCCTAAAGTAAGCAAATCACTTGATTTCTCTGGGTTTTGGTTTTCTCATCTGTAAAATATTTTAGTCCTGTCTCAAAGACTATCCACTGATAAGCACAAAATAATAAGCTATACTCATGGGAGAGTATGAAGACATTGAATACAGTTCCAAATAATTTAGAAACAGCATTTCTTTTCAGACCCATTTCCGAAGAAGCTGATGCAAAGACAGGGTAAACGAGTTGCTGGAGAAAATCTGGCACAGGTATAGAATGCTGGTCTCTGGGCTTCCGGTCAATTGGACTGCCAACTTCATCACGTGGCTTCCAAGAGCCAGTATGACATTGTCAGCAACGCCTGACTGAAAATGTTTGCTGAAGTTTTGGTCACAAACTACAACAAAACCTGTTTTTATTCTTTCATCTGTATAGGGTAGGTAAAATTTTTCTTCTCAGTTTTGAGTTGCCTTCAGAATCCTCAGGCTCTTGAGTTCATCAAACAGTCCACTTGATTTTCTTCCATGTTGCTAACTCAAGTGTTTCTCTCTAAATCCCAAGCCACGGGATCATTAAATAATTGATTGCATAAGTCTGCCTTTTGAGTTTTACAGGTCAGTATCTAAAGTTTCATGTCCCATGGAGATCTGTTAAGGAAGATGATAACATTGTGTAGCATATTTTATTAATCTAATGCTGACTTGATTAATCTCTTATTAAGGAATTAACCATATATACAGGATCCTGTGAATTATAGTCACTTTCCAAGTACTTTGAGAAGAATAAGCCCAAATACACGGGCTCTTCACACTACACCATCAGAAGTTCGGTAAAGATGCAATTTACGATGCTTAGCTGTTTAACATGTTTGTACGGTTTATATATGCTTCTGCTGTGAGAAATAGATGAAAAGATTTTAGAAGTCTATCATATCCAGGTAACCAAGGTTCTCTGATGGCTTCATGGGAAGCAAGGTTACCAATTATCTCTACGTTGAAGCTGAATTATCCTTATCAGAACCAAGTGCAGCAATGAGAAGATTCAAGATAGTGATACCAATTGTTCCTGAGCTAGCTGTGCCAGATACTTGATCTCAATTTGAAAGTCACTCCTTATTTGACAAGAAGTGTCACTGGAACAGGTAGGTGAGACGATCACTACTTCTGTTTTATGTTTTAGTGGAAGTTAATTTGAGATGTTGTGAAAAGAAAAGGCAGAAACATGCTTTTCAGTTTCAACACCTTTAATGAATGTGGAAAGCCAACTTTGTATCAATGGCAGTCAAGGACATGGATCTGAGAAGGGTGATTTGAAGTCAGGTTTCGATAGCTCATCTTCTTGAAAGGAGGACAGGTAGTCCATTGAAGGGATAGCTTGTTAGACTAACAAAGAGACGTTATTCTAAACCTCAGTTATACCTGGGAAAGACTCATGTTTGCCTGAAGAGAAAATAGGAGAAAACTTCATTGCATTATTGCCAAAGATTACTCCAATTGAAATTGGGAATTAATTAACTTTAAAATTCTAATGTTATACTTTGCACAGGAAGCATGGACTTAGACTAAAAAGAGGATGCATATTACGCAAATGCTTTAAAGTCTTACAAAACATAAGAGAAACAATACGTTCAACCAATGTTATAAGGACCAATTGAAGGGGCAAGAAATTAAAATGAAAATATCAAATATGTGACTAGCAACCCACATAGTATAATAGGTGTATATTCTGCTAATATCTCAAAATTATTTTCTGTAAATTAGATAGTTAATAATACTTTTTCGTTTTTTACTCAGGCCTCAGGACTTCTAAAACATTACTTCATTCCAATTATATAACACCAGCAAAACCCACAAAAATAATGTATGTTGGTGACAGTAAAACCTGTAGAGATAATAGTGCCAAAATTTATTAATGATTTCTTAATCAAAAGAATGAAGTGAAAGTTTGATGAAACCTAAAAGATAAACAGAGCAGATTCATCATTCACTGAAATTGATTATCATTATGTAAAATAAAACCAGCACACACATTCTGGACATCAAATAAATTTCAGTTTGGCATCAAAATCATCTACTTTGAAAAAAAAAATCATCTACTCTGAGAAATGCTTCCTAATCTACCAGAGGAAAATGAACAGTTAAATATCCCATGAGTTTATATCTTTCAGATGGAGGTGATAATGTCACAAAACCTTCCAGACTTTTATTACATAAAGATCTAATCCACCTAAGAATACTCATTTGTCAGCGACAAAGTTACTGAAAATTTCATGTGGAATTCAGATATTCAATACTTTTTTTTAAAAAGATTTATTTATTTATTTGAGAGAAAGTAGGGGGAGGAGCAGAGGGAGAGAATCTTCAAGCAGACTCCCCACTGAGTGCAGACCCGATACAGGACTCATTCTCACAACCCATGAGATCACGACCTGAGCCAAAACCAAGAGTTGGTCGCTCAACTGACTGAGCCACCCAGGCATCCCCACACAAATTTTTAAGAAGATTTTATTTATTTATTTGAGAGAGAGAGAGAGAGCACCAACAGGGGGGAGAGGCAGAGAGAGAAGCAGACTCCCTGCTGAGCCGGGAGCCCTGTGAAGGGCTCCATCCCAGGACCCTGAGATCATGACCTGAACTGAAGGCAGATGCTTAATCAACTGAACCACCCAGGTGCGCCCCCATACCTTTTTAAATTAAGTAAATACATTGAAAATTTCTGGAGCTGGAATCAATGTATAGTTTTGATTTGTGTTGGAGAAGGAGCATGGATCCTAGTACAGTCATGCAGGATTCCCATAGTTCTGCATTTTCATGCTGCTCTGTGGGGAGCTGACCTTGAGTATCTTGATTTCTCTGTATGATTTGAAACTGTGGATTACCTTCTTGCTTGGCTCCCAGGCATTGAAGTTTCCATTTCTCTTCTCTGGCCATTCTGCTCACTTCTGTTCCTCCTTTTATATTCTAAATGTTGGTGCCTTTCCCAGGACAGAACAAGTCATTGACTCATTGTCTTACTTAGCAATTATACTCTCTTATTTCATAGCTTCAACTACCACTACTATTAATGGTCTCTCATGCCACCCCACACAGATAATACATCTATAATAGCTCTTCTGTCTAATGTGGTCATCACTACAGTGTCAGATCAACCTATTCCCCTCATATGACTCCCATGAGAAACCTCGGCAAAGGAAAATAGAATGCTGGTCCCCTGAGTCACCAGTCAACTGGACTGTCAGACTTATCATACTGCTTCAAAGAGGTGATGTGACACTGTAAGAAAATGCCTGGCTGGTATGTGTGCTTAGGTTTTGGTCATGAACTAGAACAAGACCTGTTTTTATTATTGTATCTGTATAGCCTAGGGGAAGCTTCCCACCACAAATTTATATTGACTTCAGAGACCTCATGCACCTGAATTCATCAGACAATACATTTGATATCTTTTCCATGTTTCTAACTTAAGTGTTTCTCTATGGATCCCAAGTCATAGTAAATATTCCTTGTTCTGTTGATAACTTTGAAGTTAATCCCCCTGCCCTATGATTTGTAATACACACATGCCCACATTTAACAGGGGGAAGTAATCATAACAAGATCAGCTCTTTTATTGAGTGCTTACCTTGCACTAGGCACAATAATCATATGAGTATTATTATTACCAAAATACAGACAGGAAAACCAATCTCCAGAGCTATTGTGTAATTTCTCCAGTTATATAGGAAGTGGAAGAGTCAAGATTCAACCCTAGTTATGAATTCAGAACCTAGTCTCCTGCCACAATGCTATAGAAGGCAAGGAGTCTTTGTTACTGTTTTGATTATCTACTCATTTGAATCTCTGTCAGTAGCATAACTGCTTGGACTTCCTCATGTAGAAGTTTTAAATTAGACAGAAATGGGATTAAATCTCAGGTCTCATTACCTAGTCCCGCAACTTTGGTCAAAACACTATAACTCTACAAGCCATAATTTTCTCCTCTGTAAATTGACATAATAATACCTATCTCACAGCATTGGGATGAGACTTAAGTCAGAAAATTATGATAAAGAACTGAGTGTAGTGCCTGGAATATGCTCCATGATAGATACCTCTTATGATTGTTGTTCCCCATCCTTGTTACCCAACATCATCAGCTTCCCCCCAGTCATAGCAGTATACTGAATTATCTCTTTACATACTCTAAGAAATCTGCCCAAAGGCAGGAACTGTATTATTAACCAGTTTTCTCAAGCACCCAGTCTACTGCCTGGCACTCAGATCCAATTTTCCTCCCAGTTGCCACAGAACACTTTGACCGTCCATGAAGACATTACCTTTGTTTGTTCCGAATGTCAGGCGATACCCACCCCTCCAGGCATTTGTTGGCTTCCCAGTATCTTAGCTAATGGAACCTTTAGTATTGTGTTGTTAAACACCGACACCTCCGAACAGTCCCTTCTGGCAGGACTTTCCTGATCAGTTATAGCCCCTGTCGCCCAGTACAGAGGAATATGCCCCTCTATGGGACAAGACAATTCCTATATGAGGGCATCAGCAATCAGAGCAGCTATGACTTGGGAGGACACAGAGAGCGCAGAGGTTGGACACTCTTGGATACAGCTTTTTGAGCTGAATTTGACATACTCTATTGGTCATCATGGAAAAAGAAGGTCAAAGCGTATGCCTTGTCAAGCAAAAGAAGCCACCTTGCCCTTTGAGAAACAGCACAGAGGTACTAAAGCATGTAAGATAACTTTTGAGGTTACTTGTAGGGAATACAAATATAAATGCTAATAAATGAATATGTAGCAGAGGCATTCATAACTTTTGATGAGTAAAGATGATTCAGAAAGATGTTTTAATGGAATCAGTCAGTAAATGAAAATGGTATTTTCATTTTCAAAGCGAGGGAGAGTTTTAATCAAACATATGCTAATAATTTAATAATATTGATATATACTGATTTAAAAGAACATTGAATCAAAATGTTTACTTTTTCAAAGGCCATCTCCTGCGATATGACTTTTTGAGACCTAAATTGGGAGATATTCTGATTGTACGAATTGATATTTTATAGAGCGGGGGTTGTCTCCAGGTGTTTTATAAGAAAATGAATGTCTTTTTGTTCATACAGTAATGTGAGGAATGATGTAATAAACTGGTTAAAAGAGGTAATACTGAAAATGGTTATATGAAAAGAATTACTTGAGTTTTTTTGAAGATGATGATAGTTACGGCAGACAGACTCTGAGATGGCCCCCAGTGATCCCACCTTCTGATATTCATGTCCTTATATAATCTTCTCCCTTTGAGTGTGGATGGAATTTGTGGCTTGCTTTTAACCAATAGAGTATGGCGAAGGTAATAGGATGTCACTTCCATGATTACGTTACATAAGATTGTAACTTCCATCTTGCTAGCGGACTCTTTAATAAAGCCCACTGCCAAGTTGTGAGCTGCCCCATGGAGATGCCCCCATGGCAAGGAACTGAATTCTATGTCTGGCCATCATCTTGAAAGCAACCAAGGCTCTAGCCCAAAGCTCAAAAGGAATTGACTGATTCATGTCAATAACTCCAGAAGTGATATTGGAAGTGGATCCTTCCCCAGTTGAGCCTCAGATGACACCCCAGCCTTGACCAACATCTTAAATGCAGCATCATGAGAA
The DNA here is from genome assembly GCF_004348235.1 of Phoca vitulina. NCBI lineage: Eukaryota > Metazoa > Chordata > Mammalia > Carnivora > Phocidae > Phoca > Phoca vitulina. Next base: position 2,389,394 of record NW_022589742.1, read on the forward strand.
CCCTGAAGCAGAGGAACCACCAGAAACTGTGCAACAATACATAAGTGCCTGCCATTTTGAGTAGCTAAGTTTGTGGCAGTATTACACAACAGAATAATAGTAATTAATTGCAATTGCCATTTAGTAAGTGTCCAGTACACACCAAACATTCTGCTGTGTGATAATATAGGTAACTAGCTAGCTAGCTACCTTTATGGTATGTAGGTAGGTAGGTAGGTAGGATGTTTTTTATTTCAAAAAATAGCATTTATGAGAGTAACAAAAATAAAATTAGGAAGCAAGCCAGTGATTTCTATTACTATTTTAAATACTATTTCTTTGGTGTTAAATTATTTATGCACATTTTCTAGTTGCACTTTTAACATCTCCACCTCCCCTTTTAAGTCCATATATCTCCAGTCTGAATTATCACAATATTATTTATAAAGAAACAACTTTCTTCTGACAAAACATGGTACCTATCACAAAGATAAGAGAGCTAGAAGATAAGAGAACTAGAAGTTAGGTCAGGAGAAAATATACAGATGGAAATATGGAGAGGAAAGATAGGAATTACAGAAATGACCAAAAGAGACATAAGGAAAATGAAAAGAAAATGAGAAAGCATGGGGGAGAAGCAATACTTACAGATATATTAGTAGAGAATTTTCCAAGCCTAATGGACTGCATCAAACCATGGTTTCAAGAAACACTCTGAACCCCAAGCAGGATAAATAACAAAAATCACAACTAGATACATTTCAGTAACACTGCTGAAAACCAAAGACAAGAAGACAAACATAACACATAGATAGAAAAAAAACACGTGACCATCAAAGGAGGAACAACGAGATTGACAGCTAATTCCCTCCACGTGAATAAAACAGCCAAACAAAAATGGAATTATATTTTTATACTGCCAACAAAAGTAACCACCAGCTTAGAATTCTGTATCTAGTTAACCTGTCCTTTAAAACTAAAGATCAATTAAAAGCACATGCACACTAAACTGAAAGGATTCACTTCCAGGAGACCCTACATTAAAGGATAAAGGGAGCTTTTGAAGAAAAAAGAAAATCATCTCAGTCAGAAATAAGAAAATGGAGGAAAGCCTGAGAAGCAATGGAAAATGCATATAAATCTAAATAACTATTGACCATACAAAGGCATTAATAAATTCCCGTGGGGTTTAAAAGACATAGAAAATGAAAACACATGAAAATAAGCACACACATGATAGAAAGAGGTAAATATGGAAAAAGTGTTCACAGCAACATTGCTTATAATAACAAAAAATGAGAAACAACCCAATCTCTAATAACAAGAGGATGGATAACTAAATGATGCTGAGGTCACATGATGACCCAACATATAAGCGAGAAACCTAATAAGCTACAGCTTTATACATAAGCATAAAGAAATCCCAGAAGCATAAGAATGAAGAAAATGAGGTGATGACTACATATAGTATGCCATCATTTTCATAAAGATTTAAAAACTGAACAATATACTGTTTAGGGTTGCTTATAAATATAGTGGAAGTATTCAAAAAGAAAAGCAAGGGAAAGATAAATGTAAACTTGAGGAGGTGTTTACCACTTTGGGGGACGGAGGGACACAGGATAGATGAGAGGAAAACAAAGGTATTGGCAACGGTATTGGGAATGTTCTAATTCCCAGTTTGGTTGGTAAGTTTATAAGTTTTCATTTTATCATTAGGCTTCCTAGCGTACGCGACTTATTCTTTGGTATGTACCAATTGTCTTTGGGATGGTGGAGACAAACATCTAATAAAGACAATACTCAAATTTGGGAAAATATTTAAAATCTTAGATTTGTAGGGCGCCTGGGTGGCTCAGTTGGTTAAATGTCTGACTCTTGACTCTTGATTTCAGCTCAGGTCATGATCTCAGGGTCCTGAGATTGAGCCCCAAGTTGGGCTCCATGCTGGGCATGGAGTCTGCTTAAGATTCTCTCTCTCCGGGGCACCTGGGTGGCTCAGATGGTTAAGCATCTGCCTTCGGCTCAGGTCATGATGCCAGGGTTCTGGGATCGAGTCCCGCATCGGGCTCCCTGCTAGGCGGGGAGCCTGCTTCTCCCTCTGCCTCTGCCTCTCTCTCTCTCTCTGACTTTCATGAATAAATAAATAAAACATTAAAAAAAAAAAAAAGAAAAAAAAAAGGGCGCCTGGGTGGCTCAGTCGTTAAGCGTCTGCCTTCGGCTCAGGTCATGATCCCAGGGTCCTGGGATCGAGCCCCGCATCGGGCCCCCTGCTCGGCGGAGAGCCTGCTTCTCCTTCTCCCACTCCCCCTGCTTGTGTTCCCTCTCTCACTGTCTCTCTCTCTCGCTCTCGAAAAATAAATAAAATCTTAAAAAAAAAAAAAAAAAAAAAAAGATTCTCTCTCTCCTTCTCCCTCGGCACCTCCTCCCCCCAAAAAAAACTTAGATTTGTAAACATGTTTCCTATTTGAAATGACAGTGCTTTGAAAAGACAACTTAATTGAATTGTTACTTCAAAATCTTTGCATGTTTGGGGGTGCCTGGGTGGCTCCGTCAGTTAAGCGTCCAACTCTTGATTTCAGCTCAGGTCATGAACTCAGTGTTGTGAGATCAAGCCCCGCATCAGGCTCCGTGCTGGGTGTGGAGCCTGCTTGGAATTCTCTCCCTCCCTCCCTCCCTGTCCCTCCTCCCCACCCACATGCTCTCTCTCTCTCAAAAGTCTTTGCATGTTTGACCACATCGCATGTGTTCCCCAAGATAAATACAAGTAACATATTTAAGCAAGGTCAAAAATAAACTTAATGAAATGAAAATGTGTACTGTTTGAAGAAATTGTGGTATTTTGCACAAATTTCTAAATGTCTATGTTTTAAGGTTGCTTTTGCATTAAAGATTTAAAAAAGACACTAGCATTTCATATTACTCAGTGTAAGTTTTTATTGTTATTCAAAAGCATTTCATATTACTCATTATAGGTTTTTATTTTTTAAATGTGTACGAGTTTTATTCAAAGATACTGGATCCTTGATATTTTTTTAAAAAGGAAGTGAAAACACACATTTTATGTGTAAAAGGGATCAGATGAAACAGCTTTGAAGGTACAGACAAAGCAAAGTAAAAGGAAGTGAAAAGTAAATAAAGAAAAATGAAAATAACATAAAATTAAACATAAATCAACATAAAATCAAATAAACAAAAATATCAAAAATGAAAACTAAAATCAAAAGGAACATAAAAGGGAAGGAAACTTAAAATGGTAATACTGTTTCAACAAAATGGTTTTATCCCTTTAGAATCCTAGAGCAAGTAATTCAGCATGGTAAATAAATAAGCTCATATTTACTTATTCTGATCCTAGCTCTGTAGTGTTATGGTTTTACATGCTGCTGGTCATAATCATTTATTAATCTTTTAACGTGAACCAGCTTGTTATAAAGATACTGGCATCTATGTTTTTCTGCACAATAATTGGGATTAATCTGTCTCATCTTCTGATATTCTAGAGAGATTTCTTTATTAATATCCTGATATTCTTTTGAGTCTGGAGAAAGGTGCTTCCTCTTTGAATCAAGGTTAATAAATATTCTAGATAAAGTCAGCATCTTGGCATACAAGCTCTGATATTCATCATATTCTACTCTAAATTCCTGCTCATACTGCTGACGTTGCTCAGAGGAAACTATAGTGACATAGTTAGCCAAATAATCTGGGAGCCCAGAGGCTGCACCAGTCTTCCCAGAAGCAGTGCAAACCTCTTTAACTTCGTTTGAGTTTGGCTTTGCACCTTCACTTTGTCTTTCTGGATCTGTCTTCTGCCTCCCCATCATCTCAATATTGTACTCTTGGTTCTTTGCTTCATGTTCCACAAATGTATATTCAGACTTCTTATCAGACATCAAAGGTTTTTTCTCCACAGGCTCTGTATATATTTGAACTGAAATAGAGGGTACCGTTTTCAAGGGAGGATGTTTACGCCTCTGGTTCCCAAAGATTTTTCTATTTTGACTAAAGCTGCCAACACGTGAACCTGGAGCCCCAGGTCCTTCGGCATCGCCACAAGAACTGCTGCTGGAACATGCAGGCTGAGGAGGATGTGAGGAGGGAAGGCGGGTTGTGGGCAGTGGAGGACGGGTGGAATGGGCAATAGCCTCAGAATGGCCCGAGAGCCCTACAGCAGACTTTGCTCTGGTGTTATTCAAATGGCTATTTGGTGTTGACTGTATTGCAGTTGTCAGGCGAGATACTCTAACTTTTCTCTTCGATAAATCAACAATACCTGCACTGCAAAGCTGTTCCTGAGATGTTTCAGCTGTACTAGAACCTACAGAAGATCCTGTGGAATTGGTACACGTCGCGCTCTGAAATGCACCTACTCTTCTGGAAAGCACCAACTCCAATGACTGCCTCTCTAACTCATTATATCCCGGCCAGTCTTTTTGGAGCTCGTTAAAAACATAGTCCTTTAAGGTATATGAAAAATTCTGAGTATTCAGGTTGGCTACTTGGTGCAGAATTTCTCCAAGGGAGTTCTCTTCATTTTTGGTGATGCCGTCTTTCTGAAGCCGAACAAGCAGTTCAGCTTTCTTGTAGTCCTTCAATGCCAATAAGTGAATCACCCTATCCCTGTATGGTCTCATGTGGACGCTGCTAGCAACTCTGGACTTGCGAACTGTATATGCAGGGTTAATAGGAGCTGTTCTTTTTCTCTCAGGCACTGGATCTGGAGTGGCTTGAGGTGCTTTCCGAATTGGCATTCTTTTCTCTAAATATGGTTTTCTAATTATATTCCATTTGTCGCAGGTTCCATCCTCTGCCTGGATCCTTCTTTCTTGTGTCGTCTGATAGGAGGTGGTTGTTTTACACATCATTTGATCCTGCATCAAGCTCAGGCAACTGAACTGTGAGGGGCTGTAGCTTGAGACAGTTTCTTGGGTATGGTCTTCCTGGTTGTCTTTATTCACATTTGACAACAAAAAGTTAAAGTTGTATACATCAGTGGGTGAATCGTCTGGGGGGATTTTGATAAGCTCTTGGAATCCCTGGAACTGAAGAGAAGCTTGAGGGCACACTGTGTTCTCATGGTTCTCATAAGAGTCAGTTGCCCGAATGGCTGGTTTGGGAAGCTGCGTAGGCAACACAGTGACATTGTCCTGCCTGGGCTCTAAGCCATCTCCCTCTGTTACTGCCACCTCTCCTTCCTTGTTTACCAGTTTCCCCAGTGCTGTGCCTTCATAGGCTGCCATATAGTCATATCTGTGAAGATCAAAGTTCAAACAGTAAAGTACTTTAGAAAACGATAACTCTCCTTGGCAAATATATATATATATTTCTTACTGCTATCATTTCTAAAACTGTAATTCTAAAAGATTTTTCCCAACAGAACAAAGGCAAGAAGTGCCTGGTTGAGAGAGTACCTGGAGAGGTAAAGCTGGTTATAAAGATCTAATCACTTTCTGATGTTCTCCCTTTCACATTTTAGTCTGTCTTTAGGAGAAACTGTTACCCTAACTGGGAAGTGCTAAATTATTCTCTGAGCTCAGTGCATAAAAGTCATCTCCTCCCAGTAAATCCAACATCAAGTCGAGGTACTTGGTGCGGGGATTAATAGGTGGTACAAGCTTATGGAACTAGAGGAGACGGCTTCCACACAGCATGATTAGAAGTAAGTCCTCCTTGCATTTACTCTGACACGCAAGTGGGCTGTTGAGTCCCTCTGGAGACTGGAGCCTGGCCCATCAACCGGGGCTCTCATTTCATAGCTAAATATATTATTTTGTATTAATAGTGTATAGAAGCCAAAATTTTAGAGGTACTTGTTTCTCTTTCTCAACTCTCTAACCATTACCAATGAGTGGAAGGAACTTTCATCTCCTTAGCTTGCCACTTGTGTCCATTATTCCGCTTCTTTGCACTCCTCCCCCAGAGGATCCTCAGCAAATCACAGGATTATCCAGGTGAAATTGCCCATGCTGAAAAAAATCTTGCAGCTAGGCATTCTAGAGGTGTACAATTTAATCACACAATATACACAGATTATAAGAAATCATTCCAACCGTTTCACACAAAAGATATTAGGCACAATTCTTCTTCCTTTCCCCCTTCACATTTCCAGGCCATCTTATTTTCAGTTTTGCCTCCCTTAACTGCTGGCATCACTTTCCACCGTATCACTCATCTAGAAAAAGCTGAGCATCATCTTCTACTACTCCCTCAAACATACTTCTCATTCATCTTCCTCCAAAACACCTAGTCAGCCACCAAATTTCCCATTCATCCAATAGATAGTCATTGAGTATCTATCACGTGCAGATAGTATTCTAGATGCTTGAGGATATTGCAATGATCAAAAAACAGCAACAAACAAAAAACCTTGCTCTCATAATGTCAACATTCTTATCAAGTTTTTCTGCACAACATCTCAATCCACCCATTCTTCTATCATACCACAGCCATTGTCCTAATTTAGGCCAAGAACATCTTAGCCAATATTATGTACCCTTCTTAACTTGATTTCTTGCCTCCAATCTTTTCTTGTTCTAAACCTCATTCCAAATTATCAACAATGATTCCAACCAACTTTGCTTTAAAACAAGTGATGGTTTCCACTACTTAAAGAATAAAATTAATGAAAAGGTGCTCAACATCATTAATTATCAGGAAAATGCAAATCAAAACCACAATGACATAGAACATTAGAATGGCTATGATCAAAAAGAGAAATAACAAGTGTTGGTAAGGATATGAAGAAAAGTGAATGCTTGTGCACTGTTCCTGGGAATGTAAATTGATACAGCCACTATGGAAAACAGTGTGGAGGTTCCTCAATCAACTAAAAATAGAAATACCATTTATCCAGCAATCCCACTTTGGGGTATGTACTCAAAAAAAAATGAAAATGAGATCTCAAAGAGATATCTCTACTCCCATGTTCATTGCATCAGTATTTACAATAGCCAAGACATGGAAAAAAGTATCTACCAATGGATGGATAAAGAAGACGTGATATATGTATATTCAACCATGAGAAAGAAAGACATTCTACAATTTGTGACAAGGATGGCCCTAGAGGGCATTGAGCTAAGTGAAATAAGACAGAGAAAGAAAAATACCATAACCATATGATATCACTTATATGTTGCATTTGAAAGAGCCAAACACACAGAAACAGACTAGAATGGTAGTTACCAATGGCTGAGGGTGGGGAGAAAAGGGAGATATCAGTCAAAGATACAAACTTCCAGTTATAAGATGAATAAGTTCTCAGGATCTAATGTAAGACACAGTGGTTATAGTTAATAGTACTGTATTATATAATTGAAAATTGCTAAGTGAATAGATCTTAAATGTTCTCACTACCAAAAAGAAATGGTAATTAGATAACATGATGCAGGTGTTGGCTAATGCTATGGTGGTAATTGTTTTGCAATATATAAATGTATCAAATCAACATGCTGCGTACCTTAAACTTATACAATATTATACATCAATTCTATCTCAATAAAGCCAGAAAAAGGGAGAAGAATTTAAAACACTTTGGGGTGGCATATGAGACCCTTCTTATTCTGTCCCCAACCTACCCTAAACTTTGTGCCATGTATCTAAATGCTACATTGATTTGTTTACTATTCTCTGAATATGCCCCCAAGTTTGTTCCTACAGCAGGCTTTCACTTGACAGTCCTTCTGCTTACTAATATTCTCCCCCAGATCTTTGCTTGCATTGCTCCCTTACTTTATTCGGAGTCCTTGCATGACCATTCTGTCTAAAATAGTCATATATGCACATACCCTCTCCAGTGCTCTCTTTCTACTATCTTCTCTTCTTTATAGAATACTTACTCCTTAAAATTATGTTACATATATCTGTTTATTTAATGTAAGTCACCCTTACCAGAATGTGAGCTTAATGCAAGCTTGGATTTTATCAGTCTTTTGCACTGTTGCATCTCCAGTGCCTAGAACAGTGCCTGGCACACACAGTAAGTACTCAGTACATATTTGTTGAGCAAATGAATACATCAACGCACTCTAGTTTTAAATCTCACTCATGCTGGGTTCAGCCAGATAATTTCTACTCAATCTTGGAAACCCAGCTCAAATGTCACATCATATAGAAGACTTTCCTCTCTTCAGAACTAATACTTCCCTTTATTATAATCCTAGAGCACTTTGTATTACCTCTGCGAAAAACACCACAAAGGGAATCATCTATTACTAATGTGTTTGTCACCTCCACTAGACTCTGGCCTCTACATCCCTGGCAAGTACACTTTACTCACATTTGCAAGACCCTTCCTTTTTGTCCCCAGTACCTCACTCTGGAAGTAGCAGGTGCATAGCAGAGGGCGCCCTCTTGATGTTTGTCGAAAGAATGAATAATAGTAGTACCTTTGCGTTTCTCCCAGCAAAGATATATTACTGTCACATCAGGTAGTTATGTGAAGTCTGTTAATGTCAGAGAAATGTTCTGTTCTTTAAGATGTTTTTCATGATTCTGTTAACTTCACGGTATATTTGTATTTTAAAAAGTGAAATCACTGTTGCAGAGAGAATACAAAATATTTCCTCAGAAAACCAATGAACTGCTGAAGTATATTCGGCAATATAGTGTTCTAATGTATGCACAAATGCTTTGTTTGATTCCTCCTGGAGACCTCTAGTAGACACAGGAAGAAATAATATATCCTTCAGTCTCTTTAAGTCTGCAACCTTTGGGAGAATAAATAAGATATTTCTAGGGTAGTCCTGTGTCCAGTGGAAATAACAACAACAAAATATTCGTTAACACAAGACTGGGAATCGGGGCACGTTATGACAAAAAGTACAAAATGGTATTGATAGACATGAAAGAAGACTTGAAAACATGAAGAATTCATGATTTCTGAAAAGAAAGCGCCATACTGTAAGAATGCCAAGTATTTTTTAAATTACTCATGAATTTAGTACAATTACAATAACAACTTGAGCACGATCTTTTTTCTTTAAATCTTGTCAAAACTATTCTAAAATTCAACTGTAAGAAAAGCTAAAAGAACTTCACAAAGGAGAGCAAGAACAGGGAGTTAACCACTACCTGAACCACATAAAGATAGAATAATTAAGAGTCAGGAACTAGCATAAGAAGAGATTGGAAATCAATGAAAATGAACAGATACCTGAGACACAGAGCCCAGGAATTAAATAGATGATTTATTTTTATAAAGGTTTTATTTATTTGAGAGAGAGAGAGAGAAAGACAGAGATAGCAACAGAGAGCAGGAGCGAGCGGGGAGGAGAGGGAGAAGCAGGCTCCCTGCTCAGGGAGCCTGATGCAGGGCTCGCAAGGACCCTGGGATCATGACCTGAGCCAAAGGCAGACGCTTAACCAACTGAGCCACCCAGGTGCCTGTAATAAATAATTTACAAGACCATCAGTAATTAATGTAGAAAAAGGTAGATTGTTACATAAACACTGCTTAGGACAAGTTGTCAACATTTTAGCAAATATATAAAATTGGAATCTCCCTTCAAACTGTATTATAGAATGAATTCCAGGTGTATTAAAGAATTAAAATATGAAGCCATAAGACAACAAAAGACTTGAAACTTAAAAGTAATGGTAATGATCACATAGAAAAATATGAGCATAATGTATTGCACACAAAATAATTATCACATAAAGAGCACTCAAATTCTGTCTCATCAAGCCCCCAAATTGGTATCAAAATAAGGAAGCCTTGAAGAACACTCTCCAAACTTTCTGATTAATACAATATTAATATAATAGTAATAATATAATAAATTATATTCCAACAAAGTTGAGTATCTCTTCTAAATGGTCTAGTTTGCCATGTTGTTACTACCACGGAATAGATGTTTATTTCAAAGTCACTATGTGATTGGATGGAAATAACAAATAAAATGACTACACAACTAATATATTCTAAAAGGTCATTGGACAATTGCTGTCCCACTTTGGCAAGCCACTCATAAATCTACCTGGCTCTCTAGCAAATGCCGAAGCACTTACAATGACAAAGCGTGATTAATCCATCTCAAAGTAACATAGAGATGACCCTTGAACGCAGGGGTTAGGAGTGCCAACCCCCTGCACGGTGAAAAATCCACATATAACTTCTGAGTCCCCCAAAACTTAACTACTAATAGCCTACTGTTGACCAGAAGCCTTACCAATAACATAAACAGTCGATTGGTACACATTTGTACGTTATATGTATTGTATACTGTATTCTTAAAGTAAAGTAAGCTAGAGAAAAGAACATTTACTAAGAAAATCACAAGGAAGAAAAAATACATTTACAGTATTGTACTGTATTGATCAAACACAAATCCATGTATAAGTGGATCCACGCAGTTCAAACCTGTGTTAACTGTCACCCGCACTTACTTCTTATTACACCTTGATAATACTTCAAAACCTTCCTTTGACCACTGTGGTCCCTCCACTCAAACTAATGAGCCCACCAACCCACACACTCTGGGCTATCCTGCGTGAGAGAGCAGGAGGCACAAGGAACCAGCTGTGCCAGTTATCCTGGATATCACTAAGACCCAGTCTCCAGCCTGCTTGCCGGCTTTGTCATAAAACATAGTAACCAATTAAATCCAATTTGAGTCACTCTTGCCAGTTATCAAACCTCTTGAGGTCTGGCCTAGTTTAGAACTAATTCTACCATTTCTCACCTATCCATTGTTTTGGGCCATCATCCAAACCACAAGCTCCAAGGGAGCTCTACTCTCTTCTCTGTGTATCCACGCACTGCTGGGAACTTCCTTTGCTCTGCCAAACCCCTACCCTGCTAGAACTCTGACATCACAATTAGCAATTCCCTTCAACATTCTCCATCTCTCACCTTAAAGTGAAATTCAACTTTCCCCAAGGATGCTACTTTATCTAGAGCTCTCTCAAAATGAGCCCACTTGTTTTCTCTGACTCTACGTACCTCGGGGCTGATACATATATGCCAGATGCATGTATGTTAACATGTGCTAACATTAATGGATTTGACAGGCAATATTCCACTAAAATTTGAAAGCACAGACTTGCCTGGTGTTATGCTCATGGTTTTGGTCCATGCTTCAGTGTATCTATATGCTCTGATTAGAGATGAACATTATTCTTCAGGTGACTGTAATGTTTCTTGATTTCTGATTCAGAATTTTATAGCCTTATGAAATCATCTCTTCCATATTCTCAAATTTCTCCTCTGGATTTTCACAGTAATCTGTAGTGCTGTGATAGTTTTGCTGAGACTACAACCAAACAGAATATAAGGCCACAAAGACAACTGGAAATGCTCTCATTAAACCACCATGTGGATTATGATTAATTTAGCACTTCCCTTGTGTAGAAACCTTTTTAAGGGAAGATTCTGTTCGTAACTTCCTAACTCCCTGAAATTCCCTTGTACTTAATGCTGAGGTCCTTGTTTCTACTAAAGCCATGTTGACTTGTTTCTCCCTGTCTGGCTTAGTAGAAAGTGAGTAAAGTCCAATATCAAAATCCCTATCAGGGCCCCTTGGTGGCTCAGTTAAGTGTCTGCCTTCAGCTCAGGTCATGATCCCAGGGCCCTGGGATCGAGCCCCACGTCAGGCTCAGCAGGGAGCCTGCTTCTCCCTCTCCCTTGTGCTCTCTCTCACTCTCCGTCAAATAAATAAATAAAACCTAAAAAAAAAAGATCCCCCAGGAAGCTGAGACAGTAGCCATTCTCCTATATTTTAGTCATTTAACTTTTGATTTCTTTCCAAGTAGTTTTTTCTTTCCATTCAGAACAGAATATTATAAAAACAAATATTTTTCAAAGAACTGATAATAGTTCTAAAATCTCCTTGCTAAGTGAAATGCCACTAGGACTGAGCTTTTCACAATCATGTAATAATCCTTGCCAGACCTGCCTAGCCCATTAGCAAATGGAATTTTGAGCAATTATAGGCACTCATTGTGCTCCAGTAAAGCCCAGCATGTATAGGGTGCATTGGGTACTTGCTGGATCAATGCAGTAACTCTGTGTTCTTTTTTTTTCTTTTTCAAGTTTTTATTTAAATTCCGGTTAACATACAGTTTAATATTAGTTTCAAGTATAGAACTTAGTGATTCATCACTTACATACAACACCCATCACTCATCACAACAAGTCCTCTCCTAATACCCATCGCCCATTTAACCCATCCCTGCGCCCACCTCCCCTCCAGCAACCCTCAGTTTGTTCTCTATCATTAAGAGTCTGTTTTGGGGGGCGCCTGGGTGGCTCAGTCGTTAAGCGTCTGCCTTCGGCTCAGGTCATGATCTCCAGGTCCTGGGATCGAGCCCCGCATCAGGCTCCCTGCTCAGCGGGGAGTCTGCTTCTCCCTCTCCGTCTGCCTCTCCCCACTGCTCCTACTCTCTCTCTCTCTCTCTCTCTGTATCTCTCTGTCTCAAATGAATAAATTAAAAAAAATTCTAAAAAAAATTTAAAAAAAGAGTCTGTTTTGGGGTTTGCCCCCTTTTTTTCCCCCTACATTCATCTGTTTCGTTTCTTATATTCCATATATGAGCAAAATCATATGGTATTTGTTTTTCCCTGACTGACTTATTTCACTTAGTATAATACTCTCTAGCTCCATCCACGTCATTGCAAATGGCAAGATTTCATTCTTTTTGATGGCTGAGTAATATTCCATATTACTCTATATCTATACCACCTCTTCTTTATCCACTCATCAGTCAATGGACATTCGGGTTCTTTCCATAATTTGGCTATTGTTGATAATGCTGCTATAAACATCGGGGTGCATGGATCATTTCAAATCACTATTTTTGTATCCTTTGGGTAAATACCTAGTGGTGCAATTGCTAGATCGTAGGTAGTTCTATTTTTAACTCTTTGAGGAACCTCCAAACTATTTTCCAAAGTGCCTGCACCAATGTGCATTCCCACCAACAGAGCAAGAGGGTTCCCATTTCTCCATATCCTCACCAACACCTATTGTTTCTTGGGTTGTTAATTATAGCCATTCAGGTGTGAGGTGGTATCTCATCATGGTTTTCATTTGCATTTCCCTGATGATGAGTGATGTTGAGCATCTTTTCATGTGTCTGTTAGCCATCTGGATGTCTTCTTTGGAAAAGTGTCTGTCTATTCGTGTCTTCTGCCCATTTCTTAACTGGATTATTTGTTTTTTGAATATTGAGTCTGATAGTTCTTTATCGACTTTGGATACTAATCCTTTATCACATATGTCTTTGCAAATATCTTCTCCCATTCCATAGGCTGCCTTTTAGTTTTTGTTGATTGTTTCCTTCACTGTGCAGAAGCTTTTGATCTTGATCAAGTCCCAAGAGTCCATTTTTGCTTTTGTTTCCCTTGCCTGCGGCCACATGTCTAGTAAGAAATTGCTATGACGAGGTCAAAGAGGTTGCTGCCTGTGTTCTCCTCAAGGATTTTGATGGTTTCCCGTCTCACATTTAGGTCTTTCATCCATTTCGAATTTATTTTTGTGTATGGTGTGAGAAATTGGTCCACTTTCATTCTTTGGCATGTTGCTGTCCAGTTTTCCCAACACCATTTGTTGAAGAGACTGTCTTTTTTCCATTGGATATTCTTTCCTGCTTTGTCAAAGATTAGTTGACCATAGAGTTGTGGGTCCATTTCTGGGTTTTCTATTCTGTTCCATTGATCTAGGTGTCTGTTTTTGTGCCCGTACCATACTGTCTCGATGATTACAACTTTGTAATAGAGCTTGAGGTCCAGAATTGAGATGCCACCGGCTTTGCCTTTCAAGATTGCTTTGGCTATTCGAGGTCTTTTGTGGTTCCATACAAATTTTAGGATTGTTTGTTCTCTCTGAAAAACACTGGTGGTATATTGACAGGGATTTCATTAAATGTGTAGATTGTTTTGGGTACTGTAGACATTTTAACAATATTTGTTCTTCTAATCCAGGAGCATGGAATATTTTTCCATTTCTCTGTGTCATCTTCAATTTCTTTCATCACTGTTTTATACTTTTAAGAGTACAGATATTTTACCTCTTTGGTTAGGTTTATCCCTAGGTATCTTACAGTTTTGGGTGCAATTGTAAATGAGATTGATTCCTTGATTTCTCTTTCTGCTGCTTCACTATTGGTGTAGAGAAATGCAACAGATTTCTGTACATTGATTTTGTATCCTATGACTTTACTGAATTCCTGTATCAGTTCGAGCAATTTTTTGGTGGAATATTTTGGGTTTTCTATATAGAGTATCATGTCATCTACAAATAGTGAATGTTTGACTTCTTCCTTGCCAATTTAGATGCCTTTTATTTGTTTTTGTTGTCTGATTGCTGAGGCTAGGACTTCCAGTACTAGTGGTCATCCCTGTCTTGAATGGCATTATGAAGAAGAGGTCATATAATGTCCAGGGCCTGGTGCTTCAGTGTCTCTGGTGTATGCTGCGTGCGCTCTGCTGCTGTGTTTTGGCTGCTCTATCCCTCAGGTCAGTCTTCTGCAGAGTTTCTCCCTGCCTGCAGTGGGGAGTGTTTGGACCTTGGCCAGAGTATGGTGAGTTTTAAGTAGGTGTGCTCTGGTCTGCTTGCTAATTGAGACCTGTTGTTATTTCCAGGGAAATTGAAGCTTTGCAGAACGCAATGGTCCATAGACATGGTGCTTGTGGGTGTTTGTGCTGGTCTTCTGGGGGAGGGGCCCATTGCGCTGCTCTTTAGGCACACTTGCCTGAGAAAGATAGTTGCAGCCGAGTACAGGAGGGCAGGACTTGGAGTAAGCACGTTAGGCAGCCAGTGTTGGTGGTGTGCTTCTTACTGAAGTTGGTTTATGCTGAAGGGAGGGGAAGGAAAATGGCTCCAGCCCGCTACTTTGTCCCTGGAGGGGGGAATCTGACTTCTGCTCTCAGGAAAGCACCTTCAGAGGAGCGAATAATTTTCCCTCCTGCATCACAGGCATTTTTCAGATCCCTGATTTCACACTGTCTGTCTCTGGGTCACTTACCTGCCTGGAGCAGTGCAGCACATCTTGGACTCTACCCTAGCCAGGCCTGCCGACTTTTAACATTCCAAACTTCAGAGACCTGGTGTGGTAGGGATCTATACTGGTGCTCTGGGAAAGGGTCTCACTGTGCTGGGACTGATGCAGGTTTGACCCAGAAGGGCAGTCACGCCAGAGCGCAGGGGCATGGGATCTGGAGCAAGCCAGCTAAACAGCCAGTGTCCCAGTTAGCTGCACTCAGAAGGTGTCTCTGCATCTATGCTGAGGGGCAGGCAAGGGAAATGGCACCTGCTGGTTCTTTTGTCCCCCGAGAGGCAATGCCATCTCTCACAGATGTGCTCCAAAAAGTGCGAACAGTCTCTCCCTCCCTTGCCCCTTAGGTGATCCTCATATAGCACCATCCGCCGCAGGGTTGTTTCCCTATCTCTTCTCCAGGAGCAGGGCTGCTGTGTCCTCAGGCCTCTATCACAGAAAAGCCCAGGGACCTCTAAATCTCCAGTCTTTGAGCCCCACTGGTTGCAAAAACTCACAAAATTCAGCCCCTCTTGTTCTTACAGCCAATGGCTTTGGGGAAGTGTTCTCCTTGTGTGTATCCCTGTGCGCTCCATTCTCTCTCACCTTTCTCTGCGGCCAGGGTTCGCTCCCCTCAGCAGCACCTGCGATCTACTTCTCCCCCAAAACACGTCTCCACACTTCCTACCTTCCTTGAAGTAGCCTCTTCTCTCCCTCTAGTTGTGCAGTTTGTTCTATCAGTATCAGTCCTCAGGGCAATTGCTTGAGTGTTCAGAATGATTTGATAGTTATCTAGCTGTGTTAGAGGGATGAGGCAAGCCTAAGGTCCCTCCTACTACACCACCATCTTAGCTCCCCCACTCTTGTGTTCTATCATTTTTAGCAGCCAAAACTGTACATTCAAAAAGGACAATATTCTAAACAGTGACTCAATTTGGTTAGCATAACTGTTGAATACAATTTAATCTGTTTGGGACTTCTGGCTCACAATCACTTTAATATATTCTCTTAAAGTCTATTTTATGAGCTTTCATGAATTTAAAAAAATAGCTTTAAATAAATATTTTGATGCTCTCTTATTATTGATGCTTTCAATTTGAGATTACATCTTTATCAGGCTAGCAGAACTATTAAAGAGAAACAAATCCATTTGGATAATTCTGGGGAGTTGCCATATTTTTAAGTCACTGTTAAACTGATGTTTTCATCCATTAAACTGATCCCTCATGTTTGTGGTGTTTTAAACACAGTTAGCTGAATACAACATAGTATACAGGATACTGTATGAGCAACCTCAAAGGAAAAGGATCTCTCTATGAACTTACCATAAGCTGGACCAATAATTCTGACCAGGATTATCAAAAAAGAGCAATTATACAGTATCGTTCTTTAGATCCTAATTTGACTAATTCTGTCGGTGTATATTATATCACAAGTTTCCTTCCTCTTTCCTTACACTCACAGAGACAGAGCTAGAAAGGACTTTAGTTCATTTTACCCAACCCTTTCTTTTGACAGCTAAAGAAATTGAGGCCCAGAGACATACCCTAGATTACAGTATTTGCCAGATATCAAGTCATTCTACTGCTCGCCCAGTGTTCTTTCCACTATACCAATATCCACATCTAAGGTATGGATGAAATCAGGTAACCGCAGTAGATAAAGAAAGGGGCAGTCATAGAAGTAGGATAAGAAATTCAAGGTTGGAGTTGGTTTAGAGTGTTCAGCATGGAAGGAATTCTATTCAGCTGATCATCCCAACTCCTTACCCTGCAACTCACCATGATACAGAGTAGGCTGTTGGCACAGACCCATGAGTAATGAATGGTAGTAATACTGACTTTGCTATACATAAAGACATCATAAAAAACATCACAAAACACTGGATCAACCAAACATTATGCCATATCTAATTCTGCCAGTATGAGAAGGACAATGACCATCACTGCCTGGAGATGAACTGGATTCATGGAAAATGTGACCCCAATATGTCTCTAAACAATGTAAATAAATTTCTTCAATCTCAGTTCTTAATTTTGATGAAATTCTCTTTTGGGAGATCTCAAACATAATTCCACCACCAGCAATTTCCAGAAACAAATTACAAGGAAATTAGTTAGGAAACACTGGGAAGATTAATGACAGAACAGTGACAAAAATTAATCAATTTTGACTTTACTAATTTGTGACTGGATAAATCAAATGACAGTTGTTAGAAACCTCAGGTTTCAAATTGAACTACATATCCTGAGAGAAATTTAAGATGACCTCCATGGAAAAGTTCATTGAGGCTAGCTGATTTTCATATAAAATGATCAATGCAATATTTTATATATAAAATGGAATAGAAATATATTGATACGTGCATGTAATTATTGACTTCTATTATTATCCCCACTTCATTTCCAGAATTACTATTTATATTATGGGATGAAAACATGATATAGCAGAATAACCCCAGCTATTTGATTAAGACAGCCTTGGCTTTAAATTTTGACCTCACTCCATATTATGAAATTAACTGCCCTGAACTAAAAACTCTTCATCTATAAAACAAAGATACTAACATTACCTCCCAGAAGGCATTTTTACATTGAATTTTTCAACAAATGGTAGCTGAATCATGATTACAGGCTAGATAACATCACCCTGACATCATCTCAGTTACCAAAATAAAAAAGATATTAGAAATGTCAGATATATAAAATACAGATTAAGTATTTTTAGTACTTTGGCATTTCTCTATACTTGCCAATCACAGTGTTTTATTAGTTTGTGAAAATAACCTCTACATTTAAGGAGTCTATGGACAATGATTTATTCATAGCAGTTATTCCCAAAGTGTGGTCTACAGTCTTTTAGGGGTCCCCAAGACCTTTTCAGGGGATCTGTGAGGTTAAAACTATGTTCTGAATAATAGTAAGACATTATTTGCCCTTTCACTGTGTGGATATTGGCACTGGTGCTGTAAAAGCAGAGGTGGATCAAGTTCTGGTGCCTGGGCATGAATTAAGGCAGTGGTTCCAAAGAAAAGTCAGGTTCAGTTAAGAATATCCTTGAAGGGGCGCCTGGGTGGCTCAGTTGGTTAGGCGACTGCCTTCAGCTCGGGTCGTGATCCCAGGGTGCTGGGATCAAGCCCCGCATCAGGCTCCCTGCTTGGCTGGAATCCTGCTTCTCCCTCTCCCACTTCCCCTGCTTGTGTTCCCTCTCACGTTGTCTCTCTCTCTCTGTCAATTAAATAAATAAATAAAATCTTTAAAAAAAAAAAAAAAAGAATATCCTTGAAGAAGGAAAATTACTAATTTAATTAAATCTTGACCATGAGTTCATGACTTTTAATATTCTGTGTAACACATGAAGAGTACACATAAACCACTTCTGCACATGGAAGTATGATGGTTGTCTTAAGGAAAAGCATTTGTGTGATTGTTTTAGTTGCAAGCGGAATTAGCTATTTCTTTTCATGGCACATCATTTTAACTTGATAATAACAACTGACAAACTATGCCTTAGTCAGATACAGGTATTTAGCAAACAGTTTCTTGAAAATGAACAAAATAAACTTCCTAATGCTTAAACTCTCTTCTGATGAGATTGGTGATATTAAGAAATACAATTATGTAGATATTATCCAAATATCTGCTCAATGGAAATGAAAACACAGATCCACAGAATGTTAATAGGAGCTTTATTCATAATCAGCCCAAAGTGAAAACAACTCAAATGCCCATCAACTGGTAAGCAGCTAAATAAATTATGGTACACCACTTACCGTGATGAGCACTGAGTAATGTATAGAATTGTTGAATCACTATATTGTACACCTGAAATTAATACAACACTGTGTTAATTATGCTGGAATTTAAAAAAGCAAACTTTTTAAAAATAAAATAAATTATGGTACATCAGTGTACCATATATACGTAATAGCTTACTCAGCAATAAAAAGGAACTTGTGATGGGCAGAAAAAATGACCTTCTAAAGATGTGCATGTCCTAATCTCTGGAACCCATGAATATGTTACCCTAGATCATAAAAGGAACTTGTACTTGTGAATAAGGTTAAGAACCTTGAGATAGGGAAATTATCCAAGATTATGCAGGCAGGCCAATCTAATCTCACGGGTCTTTAAAAGCAGAAAACATTTCCTGGTGGTAGCCAGAGAGAACTGTGAAGCTATAAGAAGGGTCAGAGAGATACGATGTTGCTGCTTTGAAGATGGAGGAACAGAGCCACTAGTCAAGAAATAGAGATGGTTCTAGAGGCTAAAAAAAAGGCATGGAAACAACTTCTCCCCTAGAGCATCCAGAAAGGAGTAGAGCCCTGCTGAGAGCTTGATTTTAGCTCAGTAAGATCCACAGAACTTTAAGGTAATAATTTTTGTGTTTTATAACAACACAGATGAATATTAAATGCACTGTGCTAAGTGACAGAAAACCAGATATCATTCCACTTACATGACATTCTGAAAAAGCAAAACTATAGAGATGGAAAACATATTAATGGTTATCAAAGACCAGGGGTAGAAGAAATTGAACACAAAGGGGCAGCTGAGCAAACTTTTAGGGGTAATGGAAGTGTTGTATATCTATCTCTTAGTGGTGGTTACATGAACGATTTCTTTTGTCAAAACTCTCAGAACTATTCACTAAAAAATTTAGTTAAATGAATGTAAAAAAAATACCACAATAAATCTGACTTCATGGGATGCCTGAGTGGCTCAGTCAGTTAAGCATGTGCCTTTGGCTCAGGTCATGATCTCAGGGTCCTGCGATTGACTCCAGCCTCCAGCTCCACACTCAGCGGGGAGTCTGCTTCTTTCTGTCCCTCTGCCCCTCCCCCCAACTCATACTCTCTCTCTCTCAAATAAATAAATAAAATCTTTTTAAAATATCTGACTTCAATCGGAGAAAGACATGTATCATATGACCTCACTGATATGAGGAATTCTCAATCTCAGGAAACAAACTGAGGGTTGCTAGAGTAGCAGGGTTGGGAGGGATGAGGTGGCTGGGTGATAGACAATGGGGAGGGTATGTGCTATGGTGAGCGCTGTGAAATGTGTAAGACTGTTGAATCACAGATCTGTACCTCTGAAACAAATAATACATTATATGTTTAAAAAAAAAAAAAAGAAGATAGCAGGAGGGGAAGAATGAAGGGGGGGAAATCGGAGGGGGAGATGAACCATGAGAGACTATGGACTCTGAAAAACAAACCGAGGGTTCTAGAGGGGAGGGGGTGGGGGGATGGGTTAGCACGGTGATGGGTATTAAGGAGGGCACGTACTGCATGGAGCACTGGGTGTTATACGCAAACAATGAATCATGGAACACTACATCAAAAACTAACGATGTAATGTATGGTGATTAACATAACAATAAAAAATCTGACTTCAGGGGCACCTGGGTGGCTCAGATGGTTAAGGGTCTGCCTTCGGCTCAGGTCATGATCTCGGGGTCCTGAGATCGAGCCCCGTGTCAGCCCCCCTGCTCAGCCGAGACTCTGCTTCTCTCTCCCCACTCCTGCTCTCTCTCTCTCGCTCTCTCGCTCTCTCCTTAAATAAATAAAATCTTTAAAAAAATAAAAAATAAAAATATCTGACTTCACAAAGGTATTTTTTTTTATATTTCCCATATAGTAAATATCAGGAGATTAAAATCACATAAACAAAAGCTCTTTGGAGTTCTCAGTAATAGTAAGAGTGTAGAAGGTCCCTGAGCCTTAAAAGTTTTGGAATCTCTGGTCTAGTAGCGATTCCAAAGTAGACTATTATATGTGAGAAGAATAATAAATGTTTTTATCAGTTTCAAAATTATTTTTGTTCACTGCAAGCAACATGAAGGCAGAAAGCTTATTATGGTAATTTACCAGAACATAGCACAGAAACTGGCACATAGCATCTGCATCAATCTCCTATTGATGATGTAACAAATTTCCACATACTTAATGGTGTAAAACAACATAATGTATTTCCTCACAGTTCTTAAGGTCAGAAGTCTGACCTTAAGACTTCTTACCAGGCTAGAATCGAGGTGTCAGAGATACATTCTTTTGGGAAGCTCCAGAAGGGGCTCTGTTTCTTGCCTTTTCCAGCTTCTAGATGCTTCTAGAGGTTCATGACCCCTTCCTCCATGTTCAAACCCAGCAATGTAGCATCTTCAGATTTCTCCCTCTGATCTTCTATATGCCGCTTCCATCTTTCCCTTCTAGTTATATTGGGCCCTACAAGGATAACCCAGAATAATTTCCCATCTCAAGATCTTTAACTTAATTACATCAGCAAAGTCCTTTTTGCCGTGTAAGGTGATATAATCACAGATCCCAGGGATTAGGTCATGGATATCTTTCAGGAGTGATTTTTCTGTATCACAGTACAAATGCAATTAAAAAAAAAATTCATTGAGAAACAATTTACATACCCTACAAATCACTCTCTCTTCGAGGGTACGATTCCATCATCTTTAGTATATTCACAGAGTTGTACATCTAACACCACACTCAATTTTGGAACATTTTCATCACCCTAAAGAAAAACTCCAGACCCATTAGTATCACTGCCTATTTCTCCCCAAACTAGACAACACTGGGCAACCTATAATACACTTTCTGCCCCTATAGATTTGACTATTTTGAACATTTTACAAAAATGAAATCATACAACCTGTGGTATTTTGTGATGGCTTCTTTTACTTAGCATATTTTTAAGGTTTATTAATGGTATAGCATACATCAGTACTTTTTCCTTTTTATGGATGAATAATATTACATTGTATGGATATACCACATTTTATTTGTTCATTGAACAGATGATATTTGTATTATTTCCACTTCTTGTTATTATAAATAATGCTGCTATAAACATGTGCATACAAGTTTCTATGTAAACGTGTCTTCATTTCTCGTGGGAATATACCTAAAAAGGAAATTGCAAGGTTGCATAGTAACTCCATTTTTAACTTTTTGAGGACCCACCAAACTGTTTTCCAAAGAAGCTACACCATTTTACATTCTCACTGTATGAGTATTCTGATTTTTTCACATCTTCACAACATTTATTATCTGTCATTTTTATTATAGCAATCCTAATGAGTGTGATTTATGATTTTCACTCACATTTTCCTGATGACCAGTGATGTTGAACATCTTTTCATGTGTTTATTGGACATTTGTGTATCTTCTTTAGAAATTGTGTATTCGAATCCTTTGCCTATATTTAAATTAGGTTGTTTTTCTTTTTATTATTGAGTTATAGAGTGTTTTATATTGTCTAGATTCAAGTTCCATATCAGATATAAGATTTGTGAAAACTTTCTGCCATTCTTTGCATTTTTTTAAAGGTACGACAGGCCAGCTTACTTCATAGTAAAACTAATATGCCATATCAATCAATTTTTATACCAAATTCTTAAAAGAATTTTTTAAATTGAATTTTCTAGTTGGAAAACAATTTATTCATGTGGTAGAAAAAGATAAAAGACAAGTAATGGAAATAAAAACTCTGAAACTGCTCCAATTCCTACAATAAGATACTTGCAAAATAAGGAATTAAAGTTCATTGCTTGGAAAATATGTTTTACTTTTTAAAAAAAGATGTTATTTATTTACTTGACAGAGACAGAGACAGGAGAGCACAAGCAGGGGGAGCATCAGGGAGAGGGAGAAGCAGGCTTCCCGCTGAGCAGGGAGCCCGATGTGGGGCTCCATCCCAGGACCCTGGGATCATGACCCAAACTGAAGGCAGATGCTTAATCAACTGAGCCACCCAGGCATCCCAGAAAATATGCTTTACTTTTAAACTCAAATTCATTTTGAATGCTTGATACATAATTTAATACTTAAAATACTCTAGCTAAATTATTTGATAATATAGAGAGAGTATTACTTCTCTGGATAGACATGTTTTACACAACAGTGTTTAATTAGTGCTGGTAAAAACCACTTGATAATTTTAATCATAAATGATTAATGGGTTAACAATTTATTCAATAATATGAATAGCATAAAGACCAATAAATGGAATAACCTGATAATTGTTCACTGTAGTTTTGCTCATTAGTAATACTAATTCAAGAATTTGAAATTTCTTCTATTCAGTTTCATTATATAGTTCTGAATGTGATTTAACAAAAATAGCTTTGCAATGCCAAGCTTTTTTTTCTTTTTTCCTTCCTTCCTTTCTTCCTTCCTTCCTTCCTTCCTTCCTTCCTTTTGTAAGGGAGGAAAAATAATTTTCCCTTTACCCTTCTAAGTTCTTGGCTAAGACCCCGTGCCCATAATAAAAGACAGATTAACAGGAGTAAAACAAACAGAAGCTTAATAACATGGATCCCTCCTATATCCATGGGAGAGACCCAGGAAAACTGAGTAACTGCCTGAAATGGCACAAGCCACCACCTAAAATACCATCTCCAGGAATGTGACCTTTTTCTTTTTTTTTTTTTTTTTGGTGAAGCAAATATATTCTCTATTTTATTTTTTTTCCTTTACTTTTTTTTAAATTTAATTTAATTTTATTATGTTATGTTAGTCACCATACCTTTTAAGAGTTAATCTGACATTTCCTGATTAGCACTAGTGAGATCATCTATATGATAAAAACAAAACAAAACAAAAAAACCTGCCTGTCCCTTCTCCCAAAAGAAGATGAAACAATCTTTTCTTTTGTTTTGCTAATCATTCCTTGCCCCTCCCTCCTGCTATAACAACTTTCCATTTTGTACAACTCCTGGGACCATCTCTCTGCTTGCTAGACGGGATGCTATCTGGTTCATGAATCACTTAATAAAGCCAATTAGATCTTCAAATTTACTTGATTGAATTTTGTTTTTTAACACCAATGCCAGTACTCAACTCATTAGGGCTATAACTAAAGATATTATTAATTTTCAGGTTATTAACTTTTTCTTAGAACATAAAGACTTGAACTTGAAGTATATACACAATACATATGCAACCTTACACAAAATACTTTTCATAAATTAACAGTACATGTTAAAATCCTGGAAACTGAATGTTGTGCGGATTTGTATTTTGTCTTAATGGAACAGGAAGAGAAAAACATTCAATTAGGGAGGGTTATACTGAAAATAAAGCTTTTAAAGTAAAAATGTCATCTTTTCCCTTTGTACTTTTCACAGGCTACACAATGTCCTGAGAGGATTCATTATGAGAAAAGTGTCATTCAGAGCTTTAAGATCTTACTTTGGCAGGAACTAATGAGAAAACAAATTAGAAAGTAAGACTATCTTTTTTTTTTTTTCAAATAAGTGGTCTTAAGTTTTCTTCTTATAGAAAAAGTTTAAATCAGTTTATTACAAGTATACGTAAACCATTAATTTTTGCAGCTCTGAGGTAAGGTCCAGCATTTTTTTATAGAAAGTCTATGAGAAGGGGGTCTGTAGAGATCATCTAATCTTAAACTGTGACATCAACCATTCAAGTCCTTAGCCTAATCCATTCCCAGAGAAATTTTTAAAAGCTTTAAGTATTAGACTGTATCTTTTGTAGACTATCTCCAGTCTTTCTTATGAAAATAGATTGGGCTCTGATTCAGTCTTGTAAGAAAAAAAGAATGAGTCCATTGGAGACTTCAAAGGTAAGCATCTTAACACCTTTACAGCATTCAGAATAAACTGTGAAGCATACATGTTCTCATCTGTCACCTCGCTTTTTGTGAAGTGTCTTAAGCCAGAAGCTGGAAAGGAATTAAAAGGCAAGCAAATTTTAGCATGGGAAAGAGGCCCGTTTATACACCTCCAACATCTCTCTGAACATTTTACAAGTCTTAGAATATAGACAAAATAAGCCTCAAAATAAACTGATGACCTTTTAGAAGAAAACAAAATTATGTTCCCACCCCAGTCATTACACACTGGAAGAGGAAGTCTCTCAAAACAGACACTAGTACAAATTCTAATCTGAAAAGATATTGGAAAAAAAATTATCCTGTGTTACCTAAGAAAACAAAAGAAAAACTATGATGTGAGTTATCAACAAAGGTATCCCAAAGGGAAATAAAACACCAACTTTCCTGTTCTTACCCTTAAACCCATAAGAAGAAATTTCTCGGAACATCTAAGGACAATCTGAATAGATTTTATTTTGATACGAGCACTGTAACATGATCCTTAAGTCTACCACTGTTAACATCTCCCTTGGAATCAACAAATTCTCAGATGGTAAGTATCTCTAATAATTCACACATTCCCCATGTTCTAGCCCATAATAATCACCCTCAGACTTTTAACCAAGAAACGTTATTTTCTCCTCTGTGATACACATTGCCTAACTTGAGGCAAAGGGATTTATTATGCAAAGGGAATTGCCAAGTAAAAGGATCTGATGTTTCTTCCTCAAAATCTTTCCGGACTCCTTTATTCATGATAAGACTATTGCTAGTTTAGACATTGATTTACTGCTACCCTTATGTCTAAATCAAACCCAAATAGAAGATCTTAAAGAGGTACCAGACTTTTTTGTGGGTAAAATAATCTGATATAGGGAGCATTATTGGGACTTAACCCAGGAAAGTTCAGATTGACCTATTTAAACCTCTACCTAAACTCATACAATACCCTCATAAACCAGAAGCTACAGAAGTACAGAATAGTCAGAAGCCTGTTAGAAAAAGGACCCATCAAACTTTGTAGGAGTCCTTGAAACACTCCCATCCCCGTAGTCAGAAAACCCTTTGGGCAGGGATGTAGATTTGTTTGGGACTTTAGAATCATAATTAGACTAGTCACTCTCTGCTTTCCTATAGCATGCAAACCAAATACCATTTTCCATTAGCAAAGTCTTCCTAGGTGGCAGGACTCGTGGTGCTCATCGCAACTAGTTACCAGTAAGTTACTGGTAACCGGTAACTAGTTGCGATGTACTAGTTACTAGTAAGAAGGTAAATACATACTCTTGAAGCAGATAGGGTTTTGTGGATAGTTTATGATTTTAGAATGCTTTGGAAACAACTAATGGTCCTGTCCTCAGCAGAAAGCCCAATTAAGAATGGTCAACAGATAATAGAAATTTTGATTGTATTAATGCTTACTAAATAGGTACCTTCAAAAGAAGGTAACACGGAGGCTAAAGAAAGTGTTCTAGCTAATCATACGTCAGGTACCTCATCTCTAAGCCCTCACCAAGATCCTAGCCCTTAAGATAGCTTCAAGAGAGTAAATCTTTAGAGGTTCAAAGAGACTAATATAGAATGCCAGCCATTGGAATCAAGTCAGAAAAGGACTGCTAGGAGAAATTTGTATTCAGCAAACTTAATTCCATCTGCTAACTTAATTCCCCTCTGCTATGTAACCTAACATATTCACAGGTCCTTCTTACCCTAGTAAGACTGAAGTCATCTTTCTCTCATCAAGAGATTTATTTTACTTGAATTTTGAAGGAGCTAGAATTTAATATCACTCGAATCACCAGAAAGAGAGAGCTAGCAACTCATAAAGTATTAGATCTTAAAAGGCTCCAAGAGAATAGCTGTCTTAAGCCCTCATTTTACATAGAAGGACAGTTGTTTGGTGCAACTCGGGCCTAATAAAATCTTTCCTACCTCAGTAATGTATGAACACAGTTTGAACCTCAGTTTGGAAAAACAAACAAAAAAGAGCAATATTTATGCCCGTGACCTATAAAGGTAGATTGAGATGCTAATTATACAATGTTCCATCATGGAGCATATGAAGGACAATAGAAGAAAACAGTAAAAGCATTTCATTGTATTCTGTGAGAAACTGATAAGGTCTTCAACAAGCATGGTGGTTGTGGAATTGCAGCATAGGAAGCAGATATAAGTGATATTTTGACAGTAGAATCAGCAGGGTATCTTTCATTTTCTTGTTACCCGGTTCTCTGAATATCAAGTCCTTTCTCTCGAAAGTTAACTTGCTTCTACCTTCCTGCCACCACTCTTCTCTGTATGTCATTATATGGTTACAGACTAGCATCACTCCTGGCCCCCAGTTACTGCTTAAGAAATACTGAGATAATAAATTCTATATATTTCTCTGCTCCCCAAGCCAAAGACCCTCCTCCAAGACCTCCTAAAAGTTTGATTAAATATTTTTCTGAAGTGATATAAATCCCTATTTGTAGATATTTTTCATTTAGTTTGATAGCACCAAGGGTGAAGGTTGTAAAATATCATGTTGACTGTCATTCAGCCAATTAAAAAAGACTGTGTTCTTTGGGACCTTAATTCACTGGTGAAAGAAACATTAATAGTGGGACATGATAAATGGCTATGCTTTCCTGCCCCCAAAGTGGAGGAAACATAAAGCTTTGTGTTAGAAGTAAGCTACGGACCGAGTGTTAGGAGTCCTGGGTTTTGGTCTTAACTCAGAATCTCTAAATGCATGAACTCAGGTGATCTTTTTTTAAAGCCTCTTTTAGACTCAGTTTCAAATTCTAAAATATAGGGTGGTTACACTAGATGGTCTATATGGACCATTTTAGTACTGCAATGCAATGAATGGTTATAAATATTTAATTTCAGTTTCTGAGTCATCTGTAAAAATAGTTTCAAAAACAAGTTCTGCAGCAGGAAACCTTTCTCCACCATAGCAACTACCATGTTACTCTGTGACACAGCAGAGATAGAAGCTGGCAGCACAGATAAAGATGCTTATTATCTTAGCACCCATCACAAACACTGGCAGATGGCATTCCTGAATCACAGGTGGTAAAACAAAATGCTTATAAACAAAGGGGAGGAAAATCATGGAATCTTTTTGTTCTACCTGACCAGAAATCTCTCTGCTTCAGCCGGTCAAAAAACACAGACTCTACATAATCAAAAAAGTTTTTAATCGTTGGGTATACAAAGATCAAGGAGAAGCACTGATTGCCTTTGAAGAGCCCACAGTCTTGTGAGGAGAGAAAAAAACTGAATTCGACTAAATATAATACAAGAGTGTGTTATGAATGTTATCATGGAGTTAAAACACACCTTTATGAATGCCAGTTAAGGACAGAATAAAAACTCCTTACCTAGTACACAAGGGGGTAGCAGTCAGGAATAAAACTCTTTTGTTTTAACTCCAACCAGTCCAGCCTCTTTACCTATTTGTATCTTATAATCACACTATACTGAAATCTGTCTTATTATAAGATACAAATAGGTAAAGAGGCTGGACTGGTTGGAGTTAAAACAAAAGAGTTTTATTCCTGTCCTATATCCATTATGCACACCATTCCCTCTGCTTTTAAACTGTCGGGCCATCCCTACCTTTTACAAACCACAATTCAACCATCTATGACCAGAAACACATTCTGATTTTCTTAAACATTAACTCATTGCCTCCAGCATCTTTCTGCCCATCCCTACCTTTTACAAACCACAATTCAACCATCTATGACCAGAAGCACATTCTGATTTTCTTAAGCATTAACTCATCGCCTCCAGCATCTTTCCTGGTATGTAACATTTTTAGAACATTTACCAGATTGCATTATAATTTATCTGTTAACATACGGTCTCAAGCACCTCCAACCAAAATGATAGTAAAAGACATCAAATTTGTAAAATACCTCTTATTACCTTATTACCAGAGTTCTGAAGTCAATTTACTTTATATGTTTATTTTACTCCTATTACTATTCTAATCAAATAGTCCCTTTATTCTAACTGCAGTATCTTGATATTTTTAAGGTAAATACATTTAATATAACTGCTTAAATATCCTTTATCAAATGGGGCAGAGTGTCAATACAGAGCATAAATACTTTTAAATAAAAATACGAGTTACTTGGAGTCAAGGAACATATGTGTTTATTATTCCTAGAATACAGCACAGTGACTCGCATATACTCAGTTTCCTATATTGAATGAAGAAACGCATGCAAATTTGTAAATAAAATTAAAATTAGAGTAACCAAGGAAAGCATTTTGGGGACTAGCACATTTGAGCCAGAAGCTGAAGTCTGGGTGGATTTTCAGCTTGCCTCTGAGAGTAAACGAAGGGCTATGTAGGTAAAGGAGACTGCCTGAGCAAATGTATGGGCTAAGATCAGGCAAGGGCGATTAGCCTCGTGTGGTAGTAACAAAGCAGAATTAGAGGTGCCATGCTGAGGAACTGACACTTAATTCTGTAGGCAATGAGGAATCTTACAAGGTTTATGAGGAAGTATGCTATGATAATATGCATCTTTCTGAAATTCCACTTCACCAGAATGGGAATTGGCTTGGAGAGGGCCTGAATGGAAGCCTGGAACCCAGCTGGACAGGTATGGTAATAAGTAAGGAAAGAAATTCTGGGAGACTGTATTGAGGCAGTAGGAGTGGGGATGGAGAAAAACATATAAATAATTATGAAAGTAAGACAGTGATTCAATTTTAGTGGTGGAGAGAGTGATGGAGGAGTCCACGGTGAGCATGAGGGATTTTTTTCAACTTTTATTTTTTTTTTTACTATCATAAGTATCTAGGTGTTTTTTTTTATGTTCAGTTGGCCAGCATATAGTACATCAATTTTTACTTTTGAAATAATTGTAGATTCACAGGAAATTGCAAAGACAGTACAGTAGTACAGGGAGGTCCCATGCAACCACAGCCTTAACAGTTTTCCCCTGATAGTTAAATCTTATATAATTATAGCACAATATCAAAACCAGAAAATTAACATTTGTACGAAGTGTGAGTATAGGACTTTGTCATTTTGTCACGTGTAAATTTGTGTAAAATCCACCCTGACAATCAAGATACAGAATTATTCAATCACAAAAATCTCCTTCACGCTACACCTTTATAGTCACAACCACCCCCCTGACCCACACCATCCCTAAACCGTACTAACAACTAATGTACCTCTGTCTCCATTTTAGCATTTGAGAATTTTACATAAGTGGAGTCATACAGTATGAGACCGCTGCAATTCTTATTATCTGGGTGTCCAACAACTCGATTTAATTCTGACACTGTGGAGTTTGCATCAGACCGCACAAGTTACAGGGCCCGTTCTCATAAGACTACCCCCACTTCTGATGCCAGCTGCAAATGGGGTGCCCAGCCTACCTAAACTTCTGCCAGACAGCTACAAATTTGGGAGTTCCTAAATCCACTCCCTCAGTTTCAATAATTTTCTATAATGCCTCACAGAACTCAGAACACTTATGTTAACTAGTTTATTATAAAAGGCTACAACTCAGGACTAGCCAAATGCATAGGGCAAGGGTAGAGGGCTGGGAGGGTGAAAAACTTCCAGGCCCTCTCTGGGGCACCACCCTCCCAGCGCCTTAAGGAGCTGTTCACCAACCCAGAAGCTCTCTGAATCTCATTGTTCAAGAGATTTTAGCTGAAGAGAGATAAGATGGCTGAGGAGTAGGGCGACCCTAAGCTTGGCCCCTCCCTCAAACAAAGCTAGATAAATATCAAATCATTCTGAACACCCGAAAAATCAATCAGAAGTCTTAGAGAACAAAGCTCCATGTCTACAAACCAGAAAAATGACCCGTGGAAGGTAGGACCTGCAGAGAGTTGATTAGTGGGAGAAAAGAGCCTTGGGCGCTGCCCAGGGGAGGGATCACAGAGGGAGTAGTGAGAGAGAAGAGGAGAGAGAGAAAGCACAGAAAGAAGAAAAAATGAAAACCTGCACAGAGGACTGCACAAGAAAATTATTCCCCAAAACCATTGGCAGGGGAAAAGGAGAGGGTTACAATATGCCAGTTTTCTATAAATAGCAGAGTGCAGAGTCTGAAGTTTTGGAAGTCCATATGATCCTCTCAATAGATGCAGAAAAAGCATTTGACAAAGTGCAACATCCATTCATGATAAAAACCCTCAACAAAGTAGGGATAGATGGAACATACCTCAACTTCATAAAGGCCATATATGAAAGACCCACAGCTAATATCATCCTCAATGGGGAAAAACTGAGAGCTTTTCCTCTGTGCTCAGGAACAAGACAGGGATGTCCATTCTCACCATCACTATTTAACTTAGTGCTGGAAGTCTTAGCCACAGCAATCAGACAACAAAAACAAATAAAAGGTATCCAAATCAGCAAGCAAGAAGTCAAACGTTCACTATTTGCAGATGACATGATACTCTATATAGAAAACCCAAGAGACTCCACCAAAACAATTGCTAGAACTGATACAGGAATTCAGTAAAGTCACAGGATACAAAATCAACGTACAGAAATCTATTGCATTTCTCTACACCAATAGTGAAGCAGCAGAAAGAGAAATCAAGGAATCAATCTCATTTACAATTGCACCAAAAACTGTAAGATACCTAGGGATAAACCTAACCAAAGAGGTAAAATATCTGTACTCTGTAAAACACTTGTGAAATTGAAGATGACACAGAGAAATGGAAAAATATTCCATGCTCCTGGATTAGAAGAACAAATATTGTTAAAATGTCTATAGTACCCAAAACAATCTACACATTTAATGAAATCCCTGTCAATATACCACCAGTGTTTTTCAGAGAATTAGAACAAACAATCCTAAAATTTGTATGGAACCACAAAAGACCTCAAATAGCCAAAGCAATCTTGAAAAAGAAAGGCAAAGCCGGTGGCATCTCAATTCTGGACCTCAAGCTCTATTACAAAGTTGTAATCATTGAGACAGTATGGTACGGGCACAAAAACAGACACCTAGATCAATGGAACAGAATAGAAAACCCAGAAATGGGCCCACAACTCTATGGTCAACTAATCTTTGACAAAGCAGGAAAGAATATCCAATGGAAAAAAGACAGTCTCTTCAACAAATGGTGTTGGGAAAACTGGACAGCAACATGCCAAAGAATGAAAGTGGACCAATTTCTCACACCATACACAAAAATAAATTCGAAATGGATGAAAGACCTAAATGTGAGACGGGAAACCATCAAAATCCTTGAGGAGAACACAGGCAGCAACCTCTTTGACCTCGTCATAGCAATTTCTTACTAGACATGTGGCCGCAGGCAAGGGAAACAAAAGCAAAAATGGACTCTTGGGACTTGATCAAGATCAAAAGCTTCTGCACAGTGAAGGAAACAATCAACAAAAACTAAAAGGCAGCCTATGGAATGGGAGAAGATATTTGCAAAGACATATGTGATAAAGGATTAGTATCCAAAGTCGATAAAGAACTATCAGACTCAATATTCAAAAAACAAATAATCCAGTTAAGAAATGGGCAGAAGACACGAATAGACAGACACTTTTCCAAAGAAGACATCCAGATGGCTAACAGACACATGAAAAGATGCTCAACATCACTCATCATCAGGGAAATGCAAATCAAAACCATGATGAGATACCACCTCACACCTGAATGGCTATAATTAACAACCCAAGAAACAACAGGTGTTGGCGAGGATATGGAGAAATGGGAACCCTCTTGCTCTGTTGGTGAGAATGCAAATTGGTGCAGGCACTTTGGAAAACAGTTTGGAGGTTCCTTAAAAAGTTAAAAAATAGGGGGACCTGGGTGGCTTAGTTGGTTAATCGTCTCCCTTCGGCTCAGGTCATGATCTCAGGGTCCTGGGATGGAGCCCCTTGTCGGGCTCCCCACTCAGCGGGGAGTATGCTTGTCCTTCTCCCTCACCCTCTACCCCTCCCCCTGATCATGCTCTGTCTCTCTGTCTCTCTCTCAAATAAAATCTTTAAAGAAAATAAAATCTTTAAAAAAAAAAGTTTTAAAAAATAGAACTACCCTACGATCCAGCAATTGCACTACTAGGTATTTACCCAAAGGATACAAAAATGCAGATGTAAAGGGGTACACCCATTTGGTGCACCCCAATGTTTATAGCAGCATTATCAATAGCCAAACTATGGAGAGAGCCCAAATATCCAACGACGGATGAATGGATAAAGAAAATGAGGGTATATACATACAATGGAATATTCCTCAGCCATCAAAAAAAATGATATCCTGCCATCTGCAAGGACATGGATGGAGCTAGAGTGTATTAGGCTAAGCAAAATAAATCAGAGAAAGACAGATACCATATGATTTCACTCAAATGTGGAATTTAAGCAAACAGATGAACATATGGGAAGAGGGGGAAGGAGAGAGGGAAACAAACCATAAGAGACTCTTAAAGATAGAGAACAAACTGAGGGTTGATGGAGGGAGATGAGTGGCGGATGGGTATTAAAGAGGGCACTTGTGATGAGCACTAGGTACTGTACATACGTGATGAATCACTGAATTCTATTCTAGAAACCAATATTGCACTGTATGCTAACTAAAATTTAAAAAAACAAATATAAATAATTAAATAAAAATAAAAATAAATTTAAATTTAAAAAAAGAGTTTTCATAAAATTCAATCTCCAGCTCCCTCCTCACAGGTATGGGGTGGGGATAAACATCCCAGCCCTCTTATCACTTCATTTGGGATCCAGCCCCATCAGAGGCTATCTAGGGCCTCCACCTTAAGTCACCTAATTAGCATAATTTCAAGTGTGATTGAAAAGGGCTTCTTAGGAATAACAAAATACACTCCCATCACTCAGGAAATTCCAAGGGTTTTAGGAGTTCTGTGCCAGGAACTAGGGACAACTAACAAATATATATTTTTATTATGCCACAGACCTTTTGAGATTAGCTTTCTTCATAGAGCAAAATGTCCTTAAGACCCATTCAATTTATTGTATCAAGTTTTCGTTGTTGCTGTTAACTCTATTCTGTGGTATGGATGTACCACACAGTTCATTTAACCATTCGTGGACATCTGGATTATTTCTAGTTTTTGGCTACAGTGAACAAAGCAGCTAGCTATAGTCATCTACAGGTTTCTGCGTAAACATAAATTCTCATTTCTCCAAGATAAGTGACTTGGAGTGCAATTGCTGGGGCGTGAAGTAACTGTATGTTTAGCTTTATAAAAGAACTTGCCAAATTCTTTTCCAGAATAGCTGTAGTATTTTACATTCCTCCCAACAATGTAGGAGAGATTTAGTGTCTCCACATCTTCAACAGTATTTAGTACTGGCATGCTTTTTTCCACAATTTTGGCTGTTCAGGTATAAGGACATCTCCTTGGGGAGATTCACATTTCAATGTGAATTCACATTTCCCTACCAGCTAGTAATGTTGTACATCTCTTCACAGTGCTTATCTGTCATCTGTGTATCCTCTTGGGTAAAATTTTTCCTCATGTCTTTTGTCCATTTTCTAATTGGATTGTTTGTCATTTTACTGTTGAGTTTGAGAGGGTATTTTTCTTATGTATTCTTACTTTGTATAATTACTTTGTCGGATATGTGGATTACAAATATTTTCACCCAGTCCATAACTTGGTTTTTCATTCCCTTCACAGGGTCTTTCATGGGGTAAAAACTTTTAAACATTTTGATGAAGGTCAGTTTATTATTTTTTTTCTTTTATGGATTATGTTTCGCATGTCAAGTCCAAGAACTCTTTGCCTATCTCTAGATTCTGAAAACTTTCTTTTTTTAAAAAAAGATTTTATTTATTTATTTGTCAGAGAGAGAGAGCACAAGCAGGGAGAGCTGCAGACAGAGGGAGAGGGAGAAGCAGGCTCCCCGCTGAGCAGGGAGCCCAATGCAGAACTCGATCCCAGGACCCCAGGATCACGACCTGAGCTGAACGCACACTTAACCGACTGAGCCACCCAGGGGCTCCTGAAAACTTTCTTATATGCTAGCCTCTAATGTTTATAATTTTACATTTAAATCTATGATACATTTTGATTTAATTTTTATGTAAGGTATAAGGTTTCGGCCAAAGTTCTTTTGAGTAAAAAGCCTATACTGACACAAATAATGACTGTATCCCTTACCTATTACTTCAAAATTGTTTTCTTCTCTGAACCCTGAAATACTCCTTCTGGATAGTAGTCTTTCTAGATACATGAGTAAAAATATTTGAATGGGGGGAAAACAAGTAGTTCTGAAAGTGACCCACTTGTCCCTCTGAGAACTGTGAAACCTTGGGTAACAAAACCTGTGCAGTATGGTTGTAAACCAAAAGAAGACAATACAGGTTCAATTTCCCCTTAAAAAAATATTATAATAGGTAAGTATATTTATAACTCAGGGTTTCATCATGCCCAATTGTTTTAGGTAAATCCAAATAGTATGTTTATCTCTGAATAAGACAACTATAAACATATATGTATTGATTTATTTTTTCGTTATTTCTTCTACTCAACCCACATTCTTTGCACACCTGTTTGGTTCCTGGCATTGTCTTCTGTACTGGGAACATAGAAAAAACATCTCTGCCTCATGATCCATGAGCTCACAATCCAGTAAGGGAACTAAGATGTATATGCAAAGAATGATAGCCCAGGGAGCATAAAATTTAAAGATTACTGTCATACATTCATTCATTGAACAAAATTTCCTGACAATCTGTTACACACCAGAGGTTGTGCTAAGTGCTAGGTGCATAGGCGTTGATACTTTTTGAACCCTTTTTTGTTATATAAGATTTTCTAGAGGATAACCTTAATTGACTAGAGAAGTAGTATAAAAACAATTATGTTTAAGATCATGCAATTAAATGTATGGTTTAAAGTGTTTACCGCCTTTATATTGCTGCCTTATTTTCACTGCAACAAATCAAAAGTGAAAGAGATCCTCATAGTGGTCATTAATTTAAGAGGTGCTTCTTTCGTATATCTCTAGGGTGACTTTAGAGAGAATAAGGGCTGTTGGATGGCTTTTAGAAACCGAGCCAAACAAATCTGTTTTGTCACCCTTTCTGCTTCATAAATTTGCCTGTGTCAAGTAGCCTATAGCTGGTCAGCATAAAAGAGCTAAAGTAGAAACCATCAGATGTTTGTAGTCAGGAGAAAGCGTGTATAGTGAAACATGAATGATCTTCATTTCCATAATGTTTTTGCAATAAGATTTTTTTTCCTGGTGATACCAAAACTGCTAAGAAATATCTTCCTCAAAATAATTCAGGCATTAATAAAACCTTCTCATTTATACAACAAAAATGGAAACAGTGAATACCAAAGAGGGCTCAAAACTGACAGTTGGAATTTTAGAGAATGTCCAATGAAGGAAAACTAACCTTAAAAATACAAGTAAAGGGGGCACCTGGCTGGCTCAGTCAGAAGAGCATGGACTCTTGATCTTGGGGTCAGGAATTCGAGCCCCACGGTGGGTGTAGAGATGACTTAAAAATAAACTTAAAAAATACAAATAAAGATGTTAAGGACTCTGCAATCAATGTATGACCTCAGGTAACTGCAGGCAGAATGACTAAGGACCCCCTGCCACTAGTACGGGAAAAGGTGATATAAAGAGACAGTCCTACCAATGTAGATGGTGTCAGAATGCAGATTAACATGAGGCACAGAAGGTAAGTGATGCATAACACATAACCAAAACCACCACACGACTGGACCCAGACTGGAGTTGTGTGTGTGCGTGGAGCATGTGTCTATTTCACTATATATTTTTTTCATATATATGTGTGTGTGTGTATGTAAGTATATTCCACTTTATACATTCATCTAACTAATCTCATAGTAAAATAAGGTATTGTGACAATATTGCTTTCAAGATTCTGGTGAATGAAGGGGTAAATGAGGTAATCAGCTCCCTTTGTAACAAGATTTATTCAAGTCTATGAGTGGCACTTATTACCTAGCACTGGCAAATAAATCCTTGGTCTTTGTGCTTCCTTATTTCCTCAAAAATGCTGCTCCGATGGTTTTTAATATACAATGTGCTGAATGAGTCCTGCCTGAAATTTTCTGTAAGACTAAGGGAATAGATGACCTTGATCCCTGTGTCAAGAAAAAGAGGAATTTCCAGCTATGGAGGAGTAAAAGCGGCGTCAGCTTTTTCTAGCAACTGAATTATTTGAAGAGCGAATAAATGTAATTACTAATGCTACCACGTTAGATGATTGTCCACGTAGCTTCGGGTCCAGGCGGAGTTAGGGGACCTTCCATTGCTAAGAATGAATCAATAGAACGTTTGAACTTCTTGAAGTATGAAGCCAGAAGGATTTGGTACAGCTTCAAGAGCAATGGGCAAAAGGAATAATGTGAAAGCCCAACAGGACTCTCTGTTCTCTCTCACCATGAAGCTTTTGTATAAGCTCCATTTTTTGTTTTTGTCTAAAATATCCCCCATCCTCCTCATATAGCTAATACCCTTTGGGGCTCAGCTTATATACCACTTTTTCTGGAGAGCTTGCCCTGACCCACAAGCTCTGGGTCAGGTGCTCTGTCTTCTGCCTACCGTAACAAGTAAAGCATGCATTGATATTGCCTCCTTATTTATCTGTGTGCTCTACCAAACTATGGTCTCTGTGAAAGCAGGCATGGATTATATCTATCTTACTTAACATTGTATCCACAGTGCCCAGCACGGCTCTTAGCCTGCAGGAAATGATTAATAAATATTTGCTGAATGAGAAGGAATAAATTATTGAGGGCCCACTATATGTTAAGCATTGCTCTGGGCATTTTATTTGTTAGCTTATTTCAGTACTCATGTCCAGATCTTTCAGAGCCTGCTATGTCCATTTGGGGCCTTCAAAAAACAGACTCTAAGGTGGGATCAGATGTACAAGACATTTTTTGAGGGATTCACTTGTGAAGGATGAAAGAGGTGGGGGCAAGAGCAGGTAGGGAGAGTCCTCAGACAGCAATGCAGATCTGATACCTGGGGAAGGAGAAAGGAAGGAAGGAGGATTGGTTAGGAAGAACCTCTGACTCAAGTGCAGTTCTGAGACATTATCAGCCAGGTCAGTGGGATCTTGTTCATTAGGAAAATTCCATACTGGGCGGAAAAAGCCTGCGTCCAGGATACTTCCATGCTCAGTTACTGACTGGGAGCAACCCTAGAGAAATGTGGGCTCAATTAGAGCAGCACAGCAGATCCGAAGAAGGACGAATTGGACACTAGTAGTCAAACGTGCCCCTGCAGAGGTTCTTATCCGAAGGGTAATCTCAACTGCGTTCTATTATTACCATCACGGCTCACCCATTTTCTCACACAGATCTACTTCTCCTTTCATGTTTGGGTGGGAAATATCTTCTACGTGGCTTTCTTGGGCTTCTCTTCCCCCAGAAGAGGAAAGTCAGCAGGATGATCTACATAGCTTCTACCATTGCAGTTAGTCTAAGCGTGACAAATGTAATTAATCTTCTCCTTCTTTACCTATCCATCCAAAATGCCTCTCACCTTTAGCCATCACCTCTACACGTCTTGTTATTTTATCTCACAGTAGGAAACAAACATTTACTCCTGAGGTTCTAAGACTTTTGTATTCATATTTCTCAGTCAAGGCCTTGCTGCTAGTGTTCATTCATTGCTATAAGTAAACAATGGTACCAAAGATACCAAGCAGATCACCGGGTCCACACATATTCTTCCCAGTCCTCATTGTGTAAAAAGTTTTACCTCTTCTTGCTGCTAAGGATCACCATTACCTTTGCCAAGATGAAATTCAAGCTTCCAAGCAGCAGCCATAACTTATGCCATTGGTCTTAGGGAAAGAGTAGAACCATGAGCTCTAACTGCACAGAACCCCAATGTGTAGGAATAGGAAGCACAGGTGCCCCCGTGAGTCATCAAGAGGGATGGTAAGTGGGCGCCTGGGTGGCTCAGTTGGTTAAGCGACTGCCTTCGGCTCAGGTCATGATCCTGGAGTCCCTGGATCGAGTCCCACATCGGGCTCCCTGCTCGGCAGGGAGCCTGCTTCTCCCTCTGACCCTCCCCCCTCTCATGTGCTCTCTCTCTCTCTCTCATTCTCTCTGTCTCAAATAAATAAATAAAATCTTTAAAAAAAAAAAAAAAAAAAGAGGGATGGTAAGTGATATTTGGCTCCTGGATCCATGCCTCATTCTTATTAAGGGCACAGCACCACATACAAGGCTCTGAATCAATGTGTATACTGAA
Organism: Phoca vitulina; assembly: GCF_004348235.1. Taxonomy (NCBI): domain Eukaryota; kingdom Metazoa; phylum Chordata; class Mammalia; order Carnivora; family Phocidae; genus Phoca; species Phoca vitulina. The sequence goes on from NW_022589742.1 coordinate 2,428,193, forward strand.
TTCTGAAGGATGGCATCCCGTCTTCACAGAGTCTACTTCCAAGCATCCCTCAAAACCACAATGAGATATCACCTCACACCAGTCAAAATGGCTGAAATAACAAAGCATCACTTCAGCTATGGTTTCAATAGGCTCTTCCGATCCAAACTAGGGAGTGAAGTTCTGTGATACAATCAGTAGATAACGTTGTTATGGACACATCCCCACATCTCAGCCACGATGAAGGGGGTCTCCTAGTCATGTGTTTATGTTGTGTGGCATTTGATGGCTGTGGCTCAGAAAGTCTGTACCCCTTCAATGGTTGTGCTAGCTGAGGCTCTTAAGGCAGGAAAGACAATCCATACCCAGAATAGGAAACTATGCTGTAAAACTGAAAAACTGTCCCTTCCAGGACAGAAAGAGCCCAATATCTCAGTAGCTTAATTTATGGATATAAAATTGTTTATAATATTTCTTCATTATTGCTTTAATGTCTATAGGATGTAGCAATGTCTCCTCTTTTATTGCTGATACTGGTAATTTGTGTGTGCTCTCTATTTTTAGTCACATAGGCTATAGCTTTATCAATTCTACTGATCTTAAGGAATCAGATTCTAGTTTCACTGAATTTATTGCTTTTCTATTTTAAATTGTATTATCTTTTTATTTAGTTCCTCTCACCCTCTTTCACTAAAATTCATTCATATTTTGATGAATTTTTAGAGATAGATACTTAGATTTTTGAGACCTTCCTCCTTTTTTCATATAAATATTTAATGCTATAAATTTTACTCTGAGCACTGGTTTGGCTGCATTCAACAGATATTAATATATTTTCATTTAAATTCAATTGAAGGGACGCCTGGGTGGCTCAGTCGGTTAAGCGTCTGCCTTTGGCTCAGGTCATGATCCCAGAGTCCTGGGATCAAGTCCCTCATCAGGCTCCCTGCTCCACGGGGACCCTGCTTCTCCCTCTGCCTCTGCCTCTGCCTCTCTCTCTGTCTCTCATGAATAAATAAAATCTTTAAAAAAATAATAATAAAATAAAAATAAATTCAATTGAAAATATTTATTTTATTTTATTTTACAGAGAGAGAGAGCGCGCACATGTGTAAGTGTATGGGGGGGAGGGGCAGAGGGAGAGGGAGAGAATGCTAAGCAGACTGTGCACATGGGGCTCAATCTCATGACCCCGAGATTATGACCTGAGCTAAAATCAAGAGTCAGATACTTAATTGACTGAGCCACCCAGGCACCCCACAATTGAAAATATTTTTAAATTGTCCTCATGACTTTCTCCTTGACCCATAGGTTACTTAAGGATTATATAGTATAATTTCCAAATATTTGGGAATTTTCCATATATGTCTGTTATTGGTTTCTAATTTAATTCTGTTACGGTGGGAGTATATACTTTGTATAATTTCAATTCTTTTAAAGTTGTTGAGGATTGCTTTGTGGCCTACAGTGTATTGCTCGATGTTGTTTCTGCAATTGAAAACAAAGCCCTCTGCTGTTGTTAGGTTGGGATGTGATACTTCATAGTGTTGTTCAGGTCTTACATATCCTTACTGATTCAATGTCTAAGAGTTCTATCAGTTGCTGAAAGGAGAATATTAAAGTATTCAATTATTATTGTGGATTTATCTATTTCTCCTTTCAGTTCTGACAGTTTTTGCTTCCTATATCTGAAAGCTATTTTGTTTGCTGCATACATATTTAGGATTGGTAATGTCTTCTTAGTTATTTGACCTCTTTTATCATTATGCAATGTCCCACTTTATTCCTGGCAATACCCCTTGTCCTGAAGTTTACATAGGGTGATATCAATCATCATTCCAACTTTCTTTAGCATTAGCATGGTATATCTTTTTCAATCCTTTGAATTTTAACTACCGAGGTCTTTGTATTTAAATTGGGATTCTTGAAAATAAATAAATAAAAATAAATTGGGATTCTTATAGACAGCACATAGGTGAGTCTTCCTTTTTACCCAGTCTAGTAATCTCTCTTAAGTGGCATACATTACACTTAATGTAACCACTGATTTGGTTGGATTAAAATATACCATTTTACTAGTTGTTTTTCATCTGTCCCACTAATTCCATCTGTTCTTTGCAAATTTTTCCTCTTTCTTTTCCTACTTTTGAATTTTTGTAAGATTTTCATGATTCCATTTTATCTCCATTATTGGCTTATTATTTATACTTTAAAATACTATATATATAATTTGTGCTTTCATATTTATATTAATTTTAGATATTATTTACATATAATTATTTATATTCCTTTATTATTTATGCTCTTAATTTTAATGTTGCCTCATGTTTAAATTATAAAACTTTAATTAACCACAGCCAATCTTCAAATAATATATCTTTCTTCGTGTAGTATAAAAACCTTATAATAGTCTACTCCAAATTCTTCCATCTTTTGTCCAATTTTGTTATATATTTTCAATATGCTATAAATTCAGAATACATTGTTATCATTTGTGTTTCAGTCAATTTTCTTTTGAAGCAATTAAAATAAGAAAAAATATTTTATATTGCCCTTCATTTAACCATTTCTAGAGCATTCAGTTACTTTGTATAGGTTCATGTTTCTCTCTGGTATCATACTCCTTTTGCCTGAAAAACTTCCTTTAACATTTCTTGTGTTGGTAGTAATAAACTTGGGGGGGGGGGCTTTTTTACACTATAATATAAATAAAAAGTAATTTATTAAATATAAAAAGTACTTTATTTCTCCTTCATTTTTGAAAGATATTTTTCCTCTGTATAGAACTTTGCTGAAAGTTTTTCTTTACATTCAGCACTTTAAAGATATTCCATTACTTTCTGACTGGCAAAATGTCTACTTTAATACAGACTTTGTCCTGATATATGTAATATACCTTTTTTTCTTTACCAGTCTTTAGCATTTTCTCTTTATCTTTGGTTTTTGATAATTGGAATATGATGTGTTTAGCAGTGTGTGTGTGTGTGTGTGTGTGTGTGTGTGTGTGTGTGTGTGTGTGTAGGTGTCCGTGTTATCTTGCTTGGGGTTCTTTCAGCACCTTTGATCTGTGTTTTGATATCTCATTATTTTTTTAAAAGTTTTCTTACTTTTTTAACACTTCTAGGATTCTAACTGCACACGTGTTAAAATGTTTGATAGTGTCCTAGATGTCTTTTCTCATGTTAAATTTGGGTGATTTTCATTAACCCATCTTTAAGTTCATTAATTTTTGAGTCTAATAACAAGCCCAAAGTTAAATCGTATTTCTGTGACTGTTTTTGTTTTTATTTCCAGCATTTTCATTTGACTCTTATAGTTTCCATCTTTCTGTTGAAATTTCCTATTTGACCATTGATGTTGTCCACCTTTTCCTTTAAAACTTTTAAAATAATTACACAGTTACTTAAAATGTTGTGTCTGATAGTTGTAATGCCTGGGTCAAATCTGAATCTAGTTCCATTGATTGACTTATCTCTTCAAAGTGGATTGTTTATTCTTGCTCTTTTGTATATCTCATGTTTTATTAAATTCCAGATAATGTGTATAGGATAGTAGAGACTGAGGTAAATAGACTTAATGACTGCAAATTGGCAACCTTCTTCTTTTGCTAGGCCATGACCGTTGCAGGTTGAGTTAATCTCATCAGGAGTTGAATTCAGTTTGGGTTTTGTTGTTGCTGTCATTATCCTCAGTGAACCACTAGCTACAAATTCCTCTAGATTTACTTGTGCTTTGGCTGGTTTGTCAGAAAGTTTTTCTCAGTGGTGCTGCTCTACCCTCAGTTTGAGGCCCTTTCTCTATACCTGCAACTCAGAGAGTATCTCTCTCCATATTCTTTAGAAGACCCAATGTAGTTGATTTGCTATCAAGTGACACACATTGGTCTCAAGAATTATTAGTGCTGTACTGGAGGACTTACCGCTACAACATGTCAGATACTCAGAGGCAGAAGTATCTAGACTAGTCTTGGTGAGAGTCCATGCTTGGTGGGCTCATGCACAGCTTCTGGCTCTTCCATGGGAGGTCAGTCCTTTCACGTGCTCAGTATGCCAGTTCTTGTGTGGCCATCAATTAAACAAGGCTGATTACAAATTGTTGAGTCATCAGTGTCTACTTGCCAGTTCAATGCTTTTCTCATGGTGGATGGTTTCTGGTAGGCATTGATATGTGATAGGAAAACCTTTACATTTTGTGTCCTCTCCCATATGTCCATTCACAAACTCTTATTCCAAGTCTCCTTACTTTCAATCTTCCAGTCCTTTGACTTCCAGATCCCTGACCATACAGCCAGGCCATTAGGCAATGCCTAGATATTTGCTCAAATTTTTACCTAGGACCTCTTCTCTTTCCAGATGCACCACTCCTAACTCTACACACTGAGAAAATTTCCTCTCTCCTTTTTCTCTCAAGGCCACCCCTAAATGTGACTATCATGCAGCCATTATCCATTTCAGGCTTGCACTCACATGCTGAACTGATCCACCTATACAATAAGGTTAAGGTTTTTCCTTCTCTTTCGGTTAACCATAAGGGTTCTCCATATGGCCATTGGTGTGCAATAAAGGCAGGACTCTTGAGCAACCATGGTGGGTGGCATTGGTGGGGGGGGAGGTCTGGGCTACCTGCTCATGCCCTCAGGTCCTGTTTTGCTTTGAACCCTGGCATGAGAGCTATGATCAAGGCAACTATTTGGTTTAGCTTGTAGTAGTCAACAGTTACTCTCCTGGATCCACCTGGTTTCTTCAAGGCCCAGAATGCCAAATTAAGAGAGATATAATAGGGACCACACTAATCTCTACCATCCTCCCTTCCTTCTGGGGATGCAATATTGCTTTTTATTCACCATCTTGGTTTGAGGATTGGGGGCAGTTTTAGAGGCATCCACTTGGTATTCTCTCAATACCCCTTAATGAGGAAACTAAGTACCCCATGTGGATGTTACTCCAATGGCCAAGTATGTCAACCCAACCATACACTCAGAAACTGGAGAAATGAATACTGGGTGGTTCTGAAGGCCCAGTTGATCTACTATCATCCAGACATTAGCCAGTACTTCATTTATTATCTGGCTTATAAGCTCCCATTCTACCAGGAGGACCATGATGATACGTTGGGTCTCCAGATACTAATGTGTATTCAAACCCTGTATCCAGTAGTCCGCAAAATGTTGAGTATTCCCCTTTCCTCAGGGTAAAGTTATCCAAATAAATGGCCACAAGTGCCTTTGGGCAAGGCATGGGGAAATCATTACAGTATATACTGGCCATGGTGTGGCATAGTCATTACTCCTGGTGATGCCTCAAATTCCTCAGTCTTATGGGTCCTACATCTGAAAAATGGGCTCAGATCCAGGTACAGAGGATTATGAATTTTTATTGGGCCAATGACCATCAGCCTCCTGCTCCTCTATTCTTGCCATTTGTCTGGTTGTAGATATTAAGCAGCACTCTTTTTGTCTACTTCCTAGTTTGTCCCTAGTTACACCATGCGCTATTAACAATCTCTACAGTTCCCTGTGGACCAAGCCCCTTTTGCTGTTCCTTCAAGCTTGGTGGTCACTGTAGTACTTTTATCTCTGGCTTCTGACAACTAAACACCACCACCTGACCTCTATTAATTGAGGCCCTCATCATTTCCTTGAATATTAATAAAGCTTACCTCTGTGACTATCTCTACAGCCCTGGCCTACAGAAGACAGCCAACACTGGTGCCTTCTCATGAACACATTTATGTGTATCATCTGGGCCCTTCTGTAGAACACAGTCCTCTGGAAAGTCTTCTGGCATCACATATTACATCTATTTAAGTATGGTCACTTCCCAAAGCCTTTTTTATTCCTTCCTCTTCATCTGCCAGAGAAACTCAGGAATTTCCACTTCACTGTGTATGTACCATTGCTTTCTCCTGGTCTCTAAAGTAGCCATCCTAGGGGCGCCTCGGTGGCGCAGCCAGTTGAGAGTCCAACTCTTGGTTTCAGCTTGGGTTGGGATCTCGGGGTCCTGGGATCAAGCCCCACATCAGGCTCTGTGTTCAGTGGGGAGTCTGCTTGGGGTTTATCTCTCCCTCTCCCTCGGCCCTCCCCTAGCATGTGCACACGTGCTCTCACTCTCTCTCTCAAACAAATAAATAAATCTTTAAAAAAATAAAATAAAGTAGCCATCCTAGTAGTAACTTTGCACCATCCACTAAAGTCCTTGCAAAAGTATTAAATTCTGTGTTCTGAAAAAAATACCCTCATGCCCCAATTCAATGAATTCTTGCTTCGCTGGTATTATGATCTGGATCTGTTGATCAAGCACCTTCAATATCCAATCCTAAGATTGGCTCTCTTGGCTCCTGCCAGTACCTGTTAGCTAATTCTTGCAGCTCATTTGGGGTATAATCTTTCCAAAACTTTCCTAGCTGGGTTTTGCAAGAACTTAATCCTAATTATTGACCTGGCAACCAAGAATGTAGGTGAAGGCTGTTTCTGAGGGGATAACCTCTTGCTTGTGTGAACAAGGTCTCTCTCTCCAGTGTCTTCTCACATAGAAGGGGGTTGCTAGCTCATTGGAGTATTGGACCACCTGTGCAAGCTCTGAAGTTTCAGGGATGTCTTCTGAGCCAAAATTCTAAGGGGCATACACCTAGATAGACTCCTTTCATATTTCAAGGTCCCAGAGTTTTCTAACTAGGGCCCTGACCTTAGCATAAAAAACTAGCCCTGGTCAAGCATTAAAATATCTCTAACTCTGGAGTTCCGGGACTTGATTAGGTTCTGAGTCTGTCTTCACCTTGTTTGCTCTTTTACTATAGAAGGGGCTCTTTGTAAGCTATCAAAAATGTTCTCTGGCTCAGCTCACACACTTAGATCTTAACTATTTCTTATCCATCCTCCATTTTTCTAAATCCTTCTTCAGGTGGCAATACATTTAATGATAACTAGTCACATTCTACTGTTCTTGACGCCATTGTCCCCATCCCCCTTCACTACCACAACCAAATCTTTCAAATGTCCAAATTTTCACGCCAGCAAGTGCATTCCTCTATACCAGGACATTCTCTCAGGTCACTACTGATGAAATCTTCAGCAACTGGGCTATCATGTTGTGCTAAGGATTATCCTTATCTCATACTTCACTCACAAAGATGCCGTTCTTGCCAACCAGGCAGGAAGCAAGCCAATCTCAAAACTGATCCTACCATCTTTTGGGGGGACAATTGTCAATTTGGGTCCTCTGAGTAGTAGATACAGAGATGAGATTAGACATACAAGAGATATGTTGATAAAGGGGGAAAGAGCAGGAATAAGCAGGAAAGCCTTTAGACTGATACAGTTTTGTAAGTATAGTACTGAGAAATTCTCAACCTGACCAATAAGAAGGCCCCAAGCAAAGACTGCTCATTAGAGGAGTCCCTTATCAGGCAAAGATGGTCTGGTGCTGGTACCCCTGTTGTGATTAGCCCCTACCCGGGAGGAGTCCCCGGCAGAAGTATGGTGCTGAAGAAAGTATTATGGTGAATATAAAGATGCAGCGGTTAGAGACCATGGTCCACCGTGTGCCTTGCATCAAGTTCTCTTGAAAGGAGATCTTAGCAGCACTCACCTCCATGGCTGCCACACCTGGAAAATGCTTAATACTATTTCCCAGGAAGCTTCCTGCTGCCACACAAATGAATCTATTCTAAGTGTCTTCTCCAAGCAGGAATGCCTCCTCCTTTAAAATGAGGCTTTAAAATGTTAGTCTTGAAGAGAAAAATCAGCTACTACATAAATCACAACCCAGAAGATTCATGTAAGAAGGCAGAAGATTTCGGAGTCAGTCCTTGGGGGAACAGGCTAAGGTCAGCAACACTGTCATCACTAATAAGGAGGCCGAAGTAAGCAATGGCCATTCCAGTGAAGATCAGCACAGGTGACAACGAGCAAGAATGAGTCAGAAGGCCAAGAGCAAGATATAAACCATGTCAGAATCATACTTTCAAGCAATAAGGTTTTAAGATTATCACGTGAACCTTCTACAGAGCAATGAGACACTGCTGCAGAGTAAAGCCAACCTGGGCACTTGCGGGATACTATGAGTGGCCATAACTGGTTAGAGTGAAAAACTCAGGGACACGGACATAAAGCAATTTCTGACCTTTTATTTTTTTTATAACAGCCATGTTTTTTGCAACCTGACTGCACACTAGGAACATGGCCTCAGGGGTGAATTGCACTCACCCGCGAACCCCGACAGAGATGCTGGACAGGAAAGACAAACCTGTTGTGGGGTTTCCAGCTAAGGACAGGTCATCGAGTCATTCAGTCAGCAAACATTGACCAAACACCAAATACTTGCTATACCCTATGCTTGGCACTGAGAATACACACCCCTGCCCTCAAGGGGGTAAATGGAATTTATAGTTGAGAGACTGGTTCCACAGTAATGTATAAGTGTGAGTAGCTCTCAGAATTCCTCTAAGTCACATTGTTAAAAGCAAAATTTTCCTTTTTTTGGTGTTTGTATCAAATAAGATATTTAGTATCAAGTGAGATATAAAAATATTTTGAAACCAGAAAGTTCTATACACATTTGGGGAGTAAATACCACTTATATGAGGACTCTTTTTCGATGGCTTTTTACTCCTTTCACCAGAGTTCTGGAACATAGCTGATCAAATTATTTGCGTGACCTTAACACAGGTAAAGTTTCTCTCATTAATGAAAATATTTTCAACAGATTGGCCATTGCTGAATTATCAATTCTGTATTATTTTTAGACTTCTGTTTTAAGCACTTTGGGGGATATAGAATACAATGGATATACAATCTTGACTCAGACAAAAGGACAAATTGAAAACCGAAATGTTTTTCTTCTTCACTTGCTTGCTTTGGAGAAAGGTAATTCTAATAAAACTCAACTATAAACACTCAAAAAAAAATTGTGTTTACTTTCTGGCTGTGAAATGCTAAGAAAAACTGTCTTACTACATAAAAATGTATAATATATATAAATTAATAAACTTTAAAATGTTATACACACATATATGTGTGCATATAAAATGTCATGAGAGCAGTGTAGGATAGTCAAGACACAGAAGATTAGAACAAATTCACAGCGAACTTTGTAGCCAGAATTGCAAAGAAGGGGCCTTAGGATTTTTGAGGATGAGCCCAGTCCAAGATTTGATAGTTTTGTAGGAGAAAATATTGTAATATGAATTTCACCAAGACAAAATCCGGGTAGTTGCAATATTTACTGGCTCCATAGTTTCTTCTGGGAAATACCAAAGAAGGAAAGAACCCTTTTGAGGACAAGAAATAAGTGTAATATGGTAATGCAGAAGTAGGGATTTGTACTGTCAGAAAGTATCCTCATTCACTAACACATACACCCTTTGGCAAAATAGGTGTGAAACATTCCCTTAGATTGTGGGATTATATAGCTCTCATTGTGCCTGCTAGAGGTTGCACTTCTAATTTATACAGTCAGTTATCTTTGTCACAGCATGAGGTCTTACAGCTGAGCAAGCAGCTTTGGCAAAAAGTCCAAGGTACTGAGGCTTAGGGGGGCCGATGGGAATTAAGTTGGCCGGAGGCCTGGGTACCTCAAGGGCATCTAATGCAAAATCAGTTAATTTTCAGTACTTATATAGATGTTAGTAACTTCCTGCCTCTATTTCTAAATGGGATAGGGAAATCTTGGCTGCCTGTGAACTTGTCATAGCAACAAAGAACGATTTCATTCATCTCGCCCAGGAATAGCTTCTGGTGTGTATGTGTACAGAGTGATAGAAGCTCGTTCAAGTGAATATTGGTTCGGGAGCTTTGGGGATTATGAAAAGGGGGCACAGCTGTGATTCTTCAGTGGCTAGGTGAATGAAGGCAGCCATCTAAGAGGGGTGGAGAAGCCAGCTGGAATGGAAGCAGGAAAGATAAAGCTTAAGACCCTGGGAACCAATACACACAAGCTTCCCTCTAGCTCTCTGCTGTTAAGTCGATTTCCATTGGAGGCCATCCAGAAGGGATTCCAGCCTCTTACACAGCCCCTCACAGTGGAGTGAAACACTAGTGGCGGGGAGAGGGATTGGGGGAAGCTGTGGAAACACCAGACAAGGAGTCAAGAGAACAGAATTGAAGTTCTGGCTCCCCTGAGGGAGCTCTGGCCAATTCACTTGTCCTCATAGATTACGGTAGTTAATGATGTGGAGTCTAAGCCAGATTTCATCAGTTCTGAGTCCAGCTTTGACACTTGTCAGCTGTGTATCCTATAGCAAATTAGTCAGAATCTTTTGTAAAATGTGGGTAATGGTAACAATGCCTAGATTTGTACTCCCAGGATTCTTAGGAGGATTAAATAAGTATCCAAAAGGTAGTGAGTGCTACAGACACATTTGTCAAATTATATAATATTGGGGACATTTGCAGAGGAAGAGTCAATCTAGAAGTTTCTATCCTCTCACCATGAGACGCAGCCAAGGGTGGTAAAGTGGCAAACCCCCTCAAGTTATGAAAACTGAGCACAACAGAGCTGTCTGGGTGGGAGTGGAGGGGCAGGGTGAAATTCTTGTTCAAGATAATATAGAAGATATTCTGCAGGGTATTTTGGAAGAGATGGACGTATCTTACATTCTATGCAAATAAAGACAAAATATCTGGATCTAAGGAAGCAGACGTGAAAACTATCAGCAAGTCAGAGAATTCTCAGCAGTAATTAACAGCCATGCTACAAGGTGCAGCCATCTCTATGTTAGATGGAGTACACATATTACAGGGGGGAGTTAGTTAATTCAAAGTTATTTCCAGACACAAAAATTCTGCCTCAGTTATGCATTCAATAACCATATAGAGTTCTACTTTCATAATATGGGTTCAATTATTCACAATTCTTACTTACTTGATTTTAGGCCATATATTTTAGTTTGTGAAACCTAAAATTTAATATGACAGTTCCTCTTTTCTAAGAATTCAGTATTGAATCATCTTATAACTTAAAAATCTTACAATTGATGGCATCTTGAAATAGATACACCATGAGAGGGTCATAATGCCAGCATCTCTCATTCGTCAACAGCTCTGTGTTGTAGAAGTTATATTTCTGGCCGATGCGGCTGGGAGGACCGGGGCTCCCTTCACCTAACTAGCTTCCATTTACATAGAAGATTTACCCAAGGTGAGGCAGGCTAAGAATACTGGGATCCAATAGCCCTGGCTCTAGCTTATTCATAGGGTGAAGGTTCCACACTCAAAAGGGCAAGGTGAAAAGACCTGCGGCTACCATCACAACTTAGTTCCCCCAACTCACAGATCCAGAGTCTACTCTAGGAGAAACAAGCCACTGTCCTTGTCCCCACCTTGTGCAGTAGAACAAGGTCCTGCTTAGGTAGAGAAGCAGGCCGTAAGAAAAGAGATAACCATAGCTCTTCCTAAACAGACTGACTTTATCAGAAATAGAATGTGAGAAAGTTCATAAATAAGGGAATTCTGATAAACAATGGAGATCTAGGTGGTGAGCAACAAATAAAAGGGTAGATCGCCTAGAACTTTAAGAGAGAACAAGAGAAAGAGAAAAGAAGTGCCCTTCTCTTGTCAGAGTAAGGCTCAAAGATTAGAAACATCCTGTCCCTAAAATGAGGCTACATTTATTTTTTTTCAGCTATATTGAGATATAATTGACATATAACATTGTGTAAGTTTAAGGTGTACAACTTCATGATCTGATATACATATATATTGCAAAATGATGACCACAATAAGGTTAGTTAACACATCCATCATCTTACATAGTAACCATTTGGGGGGAGGGGAGCACGAGGACATTTAAGTTCTACCCTCAGCAACTTCCAAGTATACAATACAGTATTGTTAACTGCAATCACCATGCTGTACATTAAACCCCAGAACTTATTCATCATATAACTGAAAGTCTGCACCCTCTGACCAATATCTCCCCATTTTCTCCACCCCCAGCTCCTGGCAACCACAAATCTACTCTGTGTTTCTGTGAGTTTAGCTTTTTTAGATTCCACATATAAGTGAGATCATGCAGTACTTGTCTTTCTCTGACTTATTTCACTTAGCATAATGTTCTCAAGTCTTATACACGTTGTAAAAAATGTCAGGATTTCCTTCTTTTTATGGCTTAATAATTTTCCATTGTGTGTGTTTGTGTGCATGTACACATATATATTTTTTCTCTATGCATTCGTCCACTGACAGACACTCAGACACTTAGGTGATTTCTCTATCTTATGCTATTGTGATTAATGCTGCAAGGAACACAGTGTGGCAGATATCCCTTCCAGGCAGTGACTTCGTTTCCTTCCAATATATACCCAGAATTAGAATTTCTGGATCATATGTAGTTTGATTTTTAATGTTTTGAGGAAACTCCATACTGTTCTCCATAACTACCAATTTACATTCTACCAACAGTGCATAATGGTTTACATTTCTCCTCATCTTCAACAACACTTATGTTTTGTCTTTTTGATAACAGCCGATCCAACAGTTGTGAGGTGATAACTCATTGCGGTTTTGATTTACATTTCCTTTATGCTTAGTGATGTTGAGCACCTTTTCATGCATCTGTTAGCTATTCATACATCTTCTTTATAAAAATGTCTAGTCAGATCTTTACCTGTTTTTTAACTGGATTATTTGTCTCGTTGCCATTCAGCTGTATAAGTTCCTTGTATAGTTTGGATATTAACCCCTTGTATGATATATGGTTTGCAAATATTTTCTCCCATTCTGTAGGTTGCTTCTTTCACTGTGCAGGGGCTTTTAAGTTTGACGTAATCCCATTTGTTGAATTTTGCTTTTGTTGCTTGTGCTTTTCGTGACATATCCAAAAATCATTGCTAAGGCCAATGCCAAGGAGATTTTTATTATGTTTTCTTCCAGAAGTTTTATGGTTTGGGGTCTTACCTATTTAGAGTTAATGTTTGTGATTGGTGTAAGATATGAGTCCAATTTCATTCTTTTCCTGTGAATATCATTTCCCCACTGACTATTCTTGGTTTGCTTGTCAAATATTAGATGATATTATATGTGTGGGTTTATTTTTGGGCTACTAATTCTGTTCCACTGGTCTATGCATATGTTTTAATGCCAGTATCATACTGTTTTTATTACCATAGCTTTGTAATATAGTTTGAAAATAGAAAGTATGATGCCTCCACTTGTGTTCTTTTTCAAGACTGCTTTGGCTATTCAGGGACTTTTGTGCCTCCATGTAAATTTTAGGATTGATTATTTCTATGAAAAATATCATTGGGGGATGCCTGGGTGGGTCAGTCAGTTAAGCATCTGCCTTCAGCTCGGATCATGATCTAAGGGTCCTGGGATCGAGTCCTGCATCAGTCTCCTTGCTCAGCAGGGAGCCTGCTTCTCCCTCTGCCTGCCACTCCCCCTGCTTGTGCGTGCTCTCTCTCTCTCTCTCTCTGATAAATAAATAAATAAAATATTTAAAAAAGAAAAAATAATGTCATTGGAATTTTGGTAGGGGTTCCAATGAATCTACAGATGTCTTTGGTAATGGGAACATTTTAATAATGTTAATTCTTATGATCCATGAATATAGGACATCTTTCCATTTGTTTCTTCATCAATTTTTTCATCAATCTGTTATAGGTGTACAGATTTTTCACCTCCTTGATTAAATTTATTCTTAAGTGTTTTATTGTTTTGATGTTCTTGTAAATGGGATTTTCCTTATTTCTTCTTCAGATAGTTCTTTGTTAGTATGTAGACATGGGACTGATTTCTGTATGTTGATTTTATATCATATAACTTTACTAGATTCATTTATTAGTTCTAGCAATTTCTTGGTGGAGCATTAGGGATTTTCTATATGTAAGATCATGTTATCTGCAGAGATAGTTTTACTACTTCCTTTCTGACTTGGAAGCCTTTTATTTCGTTGTCTTGCCTAATTGCTAATGAATGTAAATGAAAACAACAAACCTAATTAAGGGGATGCAGCTAAAGCAGTGTTTAAAGAGAAATTTAAACCTGCAAATGCCTATCTTAAAAAAGAAGAAAAATCTCAAATCAACATCCCAAATTTCTACATTAGGAAACTAGAAAAATAAGAGCAAACTAAATACATATCATTCAGAAGGAAGGAAATAATAAAGATTAGAGTGGAAATAGATAAAACAGAGAATAGAAAAATTGAGAAGTCAATGAAGCCTAAAGCTGGTTCTTTGAAAAGATAAACAAATTGACAAAACTTTAGCTAGACCGACAAAGCAAAAGAGAGAAAACTCAGAATACTAAAATCATGAATAAACGAGGAGACATCACTATATAACATGTAGAAATAAAAAGAATTATAAGGTAATACAATGAACTACTGTATGTGTACAAGTTAGATAGATGAAATGGACAAATTCCTTGAAAGATATAAACTACCAAAACATATGTAAGAAAAAAAACAGAAATCTGAATTGAAAAATAAAATCTGAATATGACAAGTAAAAACACCGAATACATAATTTCAAATCTTCCCACAAAGAAAAGGCCAAACCCAGATGCCTTTACTGGTAACTTCTACCAAACACTGAAAGAAGAATTAATATCAATTCTTCACAAGTTCTCCAAAACACAGAAGAGGATGGAACACTTCCTAACTCATTCTATGAGACCTGTTATTACCCTGATTAAAAAAAAAAAAAAAAAAAAAAAAACCAGAAGATATTGCAAGAAAACAAAAATACCAACCATTATCTCTTACAAATATAGATGTAAAAATTCTCAAAAAAATACTGGCAAACCAAATTCAGCAGAATATAAAAAAGATTATATACCATGACCAAGTAGTATTTATTCTAGGAAAGCAAGATCAGTTTTACATGTGAAAATCAATTAATGTAATATATCATAGCATACAAGACAAAAATGACATGATTATCTCCTTGGATGCAGAAAAGGCACTGGACAAAATCCACCAACATTTCATGATAAAAACACTCAACAAACTAGGACAAGGGAACTTTCTCAATTTGTTCAGACTACTTATAAAAACACACAGCTAGCATCACAGTTGTCATAAAATGGGTAAAAGATAGTTTCTGTCTATTGGCCTCTCTGTTGTTTGTTTCTTCATAGCAGGCTAGGAAGTCTGCGAGTACCAAACTCAATTGTTTACACATCTAATTACCTTAAAGACAGCCCTCAAAATAATATCTTTTGCCATTCAGAATGTGCCTGCCTTGCATACCCTGAAAATTTGTAGCCAACATCTGCTAGCCATAGATAAAGCAAATGCTGTGTCTATACAATACCCTGAACCAGGGCCCATGGATGGCTCAGTTGGTTAAGCGACTGCCTTCGACTCGGGTCATGATCCTGGAGTCCCAGGATTGAGTCCCGCATCAGGCTCCCTGCCCAGCAGGGAGTCTGCTTCTCCCTCCAACCCTACTCCCTCTTGTGCTCTCTGTCTCTCATTCTCTCTCTCTCTCAAGTAATAAAATCTTTAAAAAAAATACCCTGAACCACCTCTGCCCTTTGAGCTCTCTCACAGACTCCCAACAGTGCTGCCGAGCAACATCACCTAGACACATAAGCTCCCTCACCCAGGGAATCCCTTGTCCTCTTCTCCTTCTGGATGGTGACCAAGCCCCCCTCTCTCTGGAAGGTCTACTCTAAGGAACTTCCCCTCTCATGCAATTCTGTCCAAACTTTGCCCAATACCACTTATTGTGCACTAATGCCATCTCATTGTCATGTCTTTTCATTTGATCAGCCCTACAATCTCTGAATTCATCAAATCTTTTGCTGGTCAAAGACTGAAGGCATTCTTCCTAAGATCAGGCCCAAGACTAGGACGTCTTCTCTTGCAACTTGTATTACTTTGCTTGGGCTCCCACAATAAAGTACCATAGACTGGCAGCTTAAACAGCATACATTTATTCTCACAGTTCTGAAGAAGTCTGAGATCAAGGTGTCTGTAGAGTTGGTTCTTCTGAGGGCCATAAGGGAAAGATCTGTTCCAGGCCTCTCTTTTGCTTGTGGATGGCCATCTCTCTCTGTGTCTTCACATAATCTTCCCTCTATATGAGTGTGTGTGTGAATTTTCTTTTCTTGTAAGAATATCAGTCATATTGGACTGGGACCCACCACCATGACCTCATTTCAACTTAATTACCTCTGTAAAGATCCTGTCTCCAAATACAGTCCATTCTGAAGTACTGGGGGTTAAGATTTCAACATATGAAATTAAGAGAGGGTAAACAAAATTCAGGCCATGATACCACTTCCATTTAATATGTACTAGAAGCTCTAGTCAGGGAAATTAAGAATAAGAAATAAAGGGGATCCAATTTGGAAAGCAAGAGGTAAAACATTCCCTATTTGCCACCACTGACATGATCTTGTTTATAGAAACTGCACAGAGAGACAGGAAGATGGTGGCGGAGTAGGAGATGCCTCATCCCATGAATACAACTAGATAACTATCAAATCACCCTAAATACCCCCAGAAATCAACCTGAAGACTGACAGAACAAACATCACAACTAAAGGGAGAGAAGAGGCCACATTGAAGAAGGTAGGAAGTGAGGAGACATGGTTTAGGGGAGAAAAAGATCCTGGCTGCTACAGAGGGGAGAAGCTGTGGTTGCAGAGAAGGATGAGAGAGAGGAGCATATAGGGGAATGCACAAGGAGAATGTTTCCCCACAGCCATTGGCTTAGAAAATGAAAGGGGCTGAATTCCATGAGTTCTTCCAACTAGTGAGGCTTTAAAGGTCAGTAGGCTTGGCTGGGAGAGAATCTGGAGGGCACTGTGCTGCTCTTGGAGAGAAGGCAGGCAAACTACCCAGGGGCAGACAGCATGGAAACAGACATCTAAAGAACACCTGGGGCACACAGTGGAGAGATTAATCACCATCTCAGAGCATGTCCCTGAGAGGAAGTGTTCACAGAGACACCTCTCCAGGAACAAAGGAGCTGGTTGTTGCCATTTCCCTCCCCACCCCTCAGCATAAACACAGTGCCACCTACAGGAAGCAGCACAGCATGGAAACTGGCTGCCTAAGTTATTTACACTAAGCCCCACACCCCTGCACTCCAGTGGAAATGCCCTTTTCAGTCACACTTACCTTAGTCACAGCACTGTAGGCCCCTCCCCCAGAAGACCAGCACAAACCCCTGCCTATACCATGTCTCCCAACCAGAGAGTTCTGCAGGGCCTCTGTTCTGGTGGAGGTGGTGTTAGGTCTGATTTCACAAGCAGATCAAAGCACACTTAGTTAAAACTCCCCACATTCAAGCCAGGTATCAAACACTGCCCAGAGGAGGTAAGGAGAGCCTCTGCAGACAATTGGCCTGAAGGATAGAGCAGCCAGAAAACAATAGCAGAGGGCATGCAGCACATACTAGAGGTACTCCCTGAAGCACCAGACCCTGGATACTAGATGACATCTTCTTCATAAAGTCATTACTTCCAGGAGCAGGAGACATAACTGGCTTTTCTAACACAGAAAGCAGGCAGAGACTTAGACAAAATGAAAAGACAGAGGAATTTATCAGAAATGAAAGAACAAGATAAGGCCACAGCCAGAGATCTAAGTGAAACAGATACAAGTAACATGTCTGATGGAGAATTTAAAGCAACAATCATAAGGGTACTCACTGGGCTTCAGAAGAGAATAGAAGACATCAGTGAGCCCATTACTATAGAGATAAAAGAGGTAAGAAAGAAGATCAGAGATGAAAGAAGCAATCAGAGGTGAAGAGTGCAATAAATGAGATTGGAAATAGGCTTGATGCAATGAATAGCAGGCTGGAAGAAGCAGGGGAACAAATCAATGACCTAGAAGACAATGTAATAGAAAATAATGAAGCTGAACAAAAGAGAGAAAGAAGAATTATGCAATATGTGAATCGACTTAGGGAACATAGTCACTCCATCAAATGTAGTAACATTCATATTATAGGAGCCCCAGAAGAAGAAGAGAGAATATGGGGAAGAAAATTGATTTGAAGAAATAATAGCTGAAAACTTCCCTAATCTGGAGAAGGAAACAGACATCCAGATCCAGGAGGCACAGAGAACGCCCATCAAAATCAACAAAAGCAGGCCAACACCAAGACATATTGTAATTAAATTTGTAAAATGTAGTGATAAAGAACAAAATCCTAAAAGCTGCAAGACAAAAGAAGTCAGCAACTTAAAAGGGAAAACCCATAAGGTTTGCAGGAGACTTTTCAACAGAAACTTTGTAAGACAGAAGACAGTGGCATGATATAGTCAAAGTGCTGAATGAGAAAAATCTGCAATGAAGAATACTCTATCCATCAAGGCTATCATTCAGAGTAGGAGAGATCAAGTTCCGCAAACAGAAACTAAAGAAGTTCATGACCACTAAACCAGCCCTGCAAATATTAAAAGGGATTCTTTGAGTAGAAAGGAGAGACCAACAGTGACAGTATAAAGGTAGGAAACACAAAAGCAGTACAAAATCAATCAAGGAGGGGTGCCTGGCTGGCTCAGTCAGTTAAGCATCCAACTCTTGATTTTGGCGGAGATCATGATCACAGGGTCGTGAGACAGAGCCCCCCTTTGGGCTCCAAGCTAGGCATGGAGCCTGGTTAAGAGTCTCTCTACCCCTCCCTCCACCCACCCACCCCTGCTTATACATGCTCTCTCTCTCTAAAAAAAAAAAAAATCAGTCAAGGAACTCACACACAAAAAAAAGATATAAAATATAATAACATGTACCTGAAATGTGGGGAGGAGAGGAGAAAAGAATGGATTCAAATTTAAATGACCATCAACTTAGGGCACCTAGGTGGCTCAGTTGGTTCAGCGTCTGCCTCAGCTAAGGTCGTGATCCCAGAGTCCTGGGATCGAGTCCCACATCAGGCTCCCTGCTCCATGGGGAGCCTGCTTCTCCCTCTGCCTCTACCTTTCTCTCTCTCTGTCTCTCATGAATAAATAAATAAAATCTTTAAAAATAAATAAATAAATGACCATCAACTTAATATAGACTGCTATTTGCAGAAGAGGTTCTCTATTAACCTAATGGTGACCATATATCAAAAAACACTAATAAACATGAAAAGAATAAAGAGAAAGAAATCCAAACCCATCACTAAAGAAAATGGGCAAAACATGAAAAAGAGAAAGACAAGAAAGGATAAAGGGAAATCTCCAGAAATCAATGACAAAACAAGTAATAAAAAGGCAATAAACACATATCTATCAATAATTACTTTGAAAGTAAATGGACTAAATGCTCCAATCAAAAGTTAATGTGTCAACAATCAAGTGAGATTTACTCCTGGGTTGCAACAATGGTTCAATATTTGCAAATCAATCAATGTGATATATCATATTAATAAAAGAAAGGATAAGAACCATGTGATCATTTCAATAGATGTAGAAAAAGCATTTGACAAAGTACAGCATCCATTCATGATAAAAACCCTCAACAATGTAGGATTAGAAGGAGCATAACTCAACATAATAAAGGCCATATATGAGAAACCCACAGCTAATATCATCTTAAATGGGGGGTAGGGGGGAAACTGAGAGTTTCTCCTCAATGGTCAGGAACAAGACAGGGATGTCCACTCTCACCACTCTTATTTAACATAGTACTGGAAGTCCTAGCCACAGCAGTCAGACAACAAAAAGAAATAAAAGGTATCCAAATCAGCAAAGAAGAGTAAAACTTTCACTATTTGCTGATGACATGATACTCTATAGAAAATCCAAAAGACTCCACCAAAAAACTGCTAGAACTGATACATGAATTCAGTAAAGTTGCAGGGTACAAAATCAACATACACAAATCTGTTGCATTCCTATACACCAATAATGAAGCAGAAGAAACAACATACACAAATCTGTTGCATTCCTATACACCAATAATAAAGCAGAAGAAAGAGAAATTAAGGACTCAATCCCATTTACAATTGCACCAAAAATAAAAGATACCTAGGTATAAACCTAACCAAAGAGGTGAAAGACCTGTACTCTGAAAACTATAAAACAATGATGAAAGAAATTGAAGACAACACAAAGAAATGGAAAGACATTCCATGCTCATGGATTGGAAGAACAAATGTGATTAAAGTGTCTGTACCACCCAAAGCAATCTACACATTTAATGCAATCCCTTTCAAAACACCAACAGCATTTGTCACAGAGCTAGAACAAACAATCCTAAAATCTGTATGGAACCACAAAAGACCCTGACCAGCCAAAGCAACCTTGAAAAAGAAAAGCAAAGCTGGAGGCATCAGAAAGCTATAATAATCAAAATGGGATGGTACTGGCACACAAAAAAATAGACCCATAGATCAATGGAACAGGATAGAAAATCCAGAAATAAACCCACAAT
Source organism: Phoca vitulina (assembly GCF_004348235.1). Lineage (NCBI taxonomy): Eukaryota > Metazoa > Chordata > Mammalia > Carnivora > Phocidae > Phoca > Phoca vitulina. The sequence goes on from NW_022589742.1 coordinate 2,448,490, forward strand.
TATATGGTCAATTAATCTTCGACGAATCAGGAAAGAATATCGAATGGGAGAAAGACAGTCTCTTCAACAAATGGTGCTGGGAAAACTGGGCCAATTACATGCAAAAGAATAAAACTGGACCACTTTCTTTCACCAAACACAAAAATAAAGCCAAAATGGATTAAAAACCTAAATGTGAGTCCTAAAACCATAAAAATCCTAGACGAGAACACAGACAATAACTTCTTTGGCATTAGCCATAGCAACTTTTTCTAGATATGTCTCTCAAGGCAAGGGAATCAAAGGTAAAAATAAACTATTGGGACTTCATCAAAATAAAAAGCTTCTGCACAGCAAAAGAAACAGTCAATAAAACTAAAAAGCAATGTACCAAATGGGAGAAGATATTCGCTAATGACATATCCAATAAAGGGGAACTGGGACTTTATCCCAAGGACAATGAGTGATCATCAAAAGGTTTTATGCAGGGGAGTCTCACAATCTGGTTGCATTATGGAAGCAGCCCAAGTGTCCATCGATTGATGAATGGATTAAGAAGATGTGGCATATACACACAATGGAATATTACTCGGCTATTAAAAAGAATGAAATCTTGCCATTTGCAAGGATGTGGATGGAGCTAGAGAGTATTATGCTAAGTGAAATAAATCAGTCAGAAAAAGACAAGTACCATATGATTTTACTCATATGTGGAATTTAAGAAACAAAACAGATGAACATCGTGGAAGGGAAGGAAAAATAAAATAAGATAAAAAGAGAGAGGGAAACAAACCTTAAGAGACTCTTAACGATAGAGAACAAACAGGGTTGCTGGAGGGAGGTGGGTGGGGGGATGGGCTAAATGAGTGATGGGCGTTAAGGAGGGCATTTGTTGGGATGAGCACTGGGTGTTGTATGTAAGTGATGAATCACTCAATTCTACTCCTGAAACCAATACTATACTATATGTTAACTAAAATTTAAATTTTAAAAAGTCAGTAAGTTCATATAAAAATCTAAATTTCCGTCTTCACTTCAAAAATTAGAAGTTATCACAAGGGTGCCAGGTTGGTTCAGTCAATAGACCATCCAACTCTTGAATTCAGGGTCATGAGTTCAAGCCCCACATTGGGCACAGAGCTTACTTAGAAGCTATTACAGTGCTGGATTTGATTTTTGCTTGAGAAAGAAAAGATGAACTGAGTAGCTATAGCTCTCTTTGGACAGAGTCTGCTCTCTCCATTTTGCCAAACCCCACTCCATCATAAGTCACTCATTTATTTGATCTGTCTGATCGCTCATCTGGGGAATGATTAAATGCTGGGGAATGCATTAAAGTCTCTAAACTACAAAAGGCATTCTAAATAAATTTCAATACTATCAAATTGTGTTGTTACTTACAAAATTTCCTAACACAGTATCTAGCACACTGTAGGAGTTGGAAAAATTCTTATTGATCATGTATCTGGAAACGTTCTACACCTATCTTTCTAACTGTACGGTAGCTAGTCTAAGTTCTGGTGTTAAGTCTAAGCCCAATGAGTCCCACCTTTGATAAAGTTGTACCTGATATTTGAAAGTAAGGACTGCTAGTAACTGTATTGATAATTTTAAAACCTTGAAAAATTTGGGAAATGTCAATATATTTATTTGAGCTAAATTTTTATCAATTAGTAATAAATGTACATTTATTCAGTTGGGAAAACATGTTCACCAATATAGATATAGCACTGCTAATATATTTGCTGAGATGACATTAAAGAAAATTACACCAGCTTTCACTTAGTGACAACAATCCATCTCCTTTACATTAAGTACAAACGTTATTTATTTAGACAAAATAGCATTACACACTTTAGTAGAATAGAAATCACTGTGATTTACATTATATTGTGTGCCAGTTTTTAAAAATGCAATAAGATGACTTTAATAATTAATTACACAACAGGAACTAATTGCCTGTCAGAGGGTGATAAGTAGTAGATTGCTAGATGGGAACAAAGTGAATACTGTCATAAACATTCACTCAATTCCCCTGCACTAAAATGCTCACACACACACACATTGATAAGAGGAAGGAAGGCAGATAAAATGATTTTCAATGTAAATATGCAGCTATTGACTTAAAAATTATAAAAATATTCCTTAGATAACATTAACATCTATATTGCCTAGAAACAGAATTAAAAACCATTATCTCATTATCAGCCTAACAATATAATAACCATTAAATATACCACTGATATTTCACATTGTAAATTTCTTTTGAATATATTACTAAATGCATGTTCATACATACAACAAAACTACCAGTATGATAAATTGACAATGGCCTCTCCCTGAAGTTTCTCTCAAAAGAAACTTAGACAACATGAATCTAATAATTCCTGGGGAAAGTGCACTGCTTCTGTGAAAGTATCTGTGGAAATAATTTTTAAAAAGCAAAATCACTAAGTAATGCTTTTTCTTAAAGTTATCTTGCAATACTCCTTTTGCTTTTCAGAGATTTACAGGCATTGACATTCAAACATGATGAACAAGCTAGTAAGTTTCTATCATAACCAAAAGTCACAATCATATGGAATAAAAATGGTACAATATATATATAATTGAGTGTTCCTAGGAATAATTTTAGACATTGGAATCCAATGAGTTTATGGAGTAGACAAAACATGAAACAATGGAGACAAATGTCAATAAAATAGAATATACCAAAGATTATTATCAAGTTAAATTTACTTAATATACTTCTTTAACTTACTTAAAAATGGCCTCAAAACTTGGCAGGAAGGGACCAATTCCTAAAACGCAATTCATGAATTAAAAATGACAATGTAAGGATTTACATTATTCAAAATAAGCAGTTCAAAAAAGAATGGTGTAAAGAATAATCACTTGCTGCCCAAAAAAGAATACCTCCAGTCTAGAGAAAATCCTTGTGGGAAGAGAAAATTAGAGGAACCAAAGTGATACAATTATGAAACAGATTAGAGTATAAAGTCTTGAGACAGGAAGAACATAGGTACACTGGAATCCAGTACAGACTAAAACTGGCAACTTAAAAAAAAAAAACTAGTGATGGAAAAGGGAGATTTAGCTATCTATACAACAGGGAGAATTTCATTTTTCTAAAAGCACAGCACTTAACAAGACTTTTACTGAAAATTCTTTGTCTCAGAAGATAAATGGATGAGTAACAGACTAGGTTTTTGTTTTGAGATGAATTACCAGAAAATCATATGAAAATTAGTATAAACAAACATAGTCAATTGCTTGGCTCAAATGACTAAAAATGTAGTGAGGTAGGATAGTCATCAGACATGACACAAGCAGGAATCTGACTGTTTCTTATTGTTCTCTTAAATAGCAAGCTGGAAATGGGATGGCTATTGTGCTTTCAGACCTCATGTATGCACATGGCAATGTCCAAAGGAAGAGAGCTTTTCTCTTATACCGGGTTTCTCTTAAGTGGGGGAAAACTTTCCTAGAATTGCCCTCCTGCAAACCCACCCCACCTCCCAAAAAAGAAACCTCCCCTTACACGTTATAGGGTAAAACTTGGTCACATACAAATTCCCTATGGCCAGGAGCATTCTATGTGCTGATTGATATATGCCTGATTTCTAAACTCCTAACTGGCAAATAAGTAGACTTGCCTTATACTGATCAGGCCCACTTCTGGAGTTGGGGGATGGGATCAGCTTCCACTGAGGGACAGGAGCTACAATCCAGACTAAAGATGGATATCAGAATATATTAGGAAGGATGTAACAAAGAATCTGACTCCATTTTTTATGTTTGCTGACAAGTTTCAAGCTCCACCCCTCTTTTTTCCCCTCTTGTACCACAACTGGACAAGCAAATAAGAAAGCCTGTGTGTGAGACACCTGGGTGGCTCAGTCGGTTAAGCATCTGCCTTCGGCTCAGGTCATGATCCCAGGGTCCTGGGATGGAGTCCCCATTTGAGCTCCTTACTCAGTGGGGAGCCTGCTTCTCCCTCTGCCTGACACTCCCCCGGCTTGTGCTCTCTCTCTCTCTCTGGCAAATAAATAAATAAATCTTTAAAAAAAGAAAAAAGAAACTCTGTGTGCTATCTCCTTTGGTATCACCAGGAAGTTGATCTCTAGCCTGGCCCATTTATGGGAATCCTCACCCCAGCCCCACCCCTTAACCATAATAAAAGCAAAAGCCAGTTGCTCCTCCTAGCTTTTAAGTCATTTTCTGACCTGTTTCGGAGCCACCCAGCTGTTCCCAGAAAGCCTCGTTATGTCATTAAATCTCTTCATATCCTCTCGGTGCCTACTGGCATTAGCAATCTCAACAATGGAAAGAATGCTGGGTGGGGAATTCATCTCTCCATTGTAGGGCGATTACAACAGAGGGTAGTGGTTGCTGAGTGAATAGTCAACATTGTGCTCCAATACGCAACATAAAGAATGGAATCACAACTCTTAATTCTGACCAGAAAATGACAGTGATTTGAATAATATAGGAAACTTCATCATTCTAGGAGTTTGTAATAGTGAAGAAATGGAAAGCTGATATTGCCTACCTGGATGGAGATAGTGTCAGATGCCCCAGGTCAAGGGTTTAGTCCCACAGGACACCACCCCACTGCAGACACCATTCCCAAGTTGAGACTGTAATGTGCACTTCTGACTGGATAGCCATAAATTAGAGGTTCCCACGACCCCTCCTTGGGTTCGACTGATTCACTAGAGTGGCTCACAGAACTCAAGAAAACATTTTACTTACTAGTTTATCAGTTTACTATAAAAGCATATAACTCAAGAATAGCCAGATGAGGGACGCCTGGGTGGCTCAGTTGGTTAAGCGACTGCCTTCGGCTCAGGTCATGATCCTGGAGTCCCGGGATCAAGTCCCGCATCGGGCTCCCTGTTCAGCAGGGAGTCTGCTTCTCCCTCTGACCCTCCCCTCTCTCATGTGTGCGCTCTCTCTCACTCATTCTCTCTCTCTCAAACAAATAAAATCTTAAAAAAAAAAAAAAAAAAAGAATAGCCAGATGGAAGAGATGTCTAGGGTAAAGTATGGGAAGGGGCACAGAGCTCCATGCCCTCACTGGGCCTGCCACTCTCCAAGTATCTCCATGTGTTCACCAGCCCGGACACTCCCCAAACCTCATTCTATTAGGGTCTTCATTGAGGTTTCATCATGTAGGTATGACCAATTGTTAACTCTATTTCCATCCTCTCTCTCCTCTCTGGAGAATGAGGGGTAGGGCTAAAAATTCCCAATTTGAATTATGGCTTGATCTTTTGATGACCAGCCTACAACCAGGAAATCTCCGAGACTCACTTCATTAGAAGAAAAGATACTCCTATCAGCCAGAAAATTATTAAGGCATTTAGGATCTCTGTGTCAGGAATCAGGGTCAAAGGCCAAATATTAGGCTCCAGTGACAGACCCTCACCCGAAGAGGGAGCTCGCTATGGCTGCAGAAGGGGCCACCCCTTGCCTGACCACAAGAAATTGATGGAATCTTTAAACATCTGCTACAGGAAGACAATGAAACTAGTGACTTGGGACAGTAGAAGAACCCACGGGAGGAAGTTTCACATTTGGTCTCTTCTGATTTGTTTAGTGTATATTTTTCTGGGGTCGTTGTTACCCTATAAGCATTTTGTTCTCTCATTCATCTATTGTCCTCTGGACAAAATGACAAGACGGAAAAAACCACCTCAAAAAAAAGAACAAGAGGCAGTACTGACTGCCAGGGACCTAATCAATATGGACATTAGTAAAATGTTGGAACTAGAGTTCAGAATGACAGTTATAAAGATACTAGCTGGACTTGAAAAAAGCATGGAAGATACTAGAGAAACCCTTTCTGGAGAAATAAAAGAACTAAAATCTAACCAAGTCGAAAACAAAAAGGCGATGAATGAGGTGCAATCAAAAATGGAGGCTCTAACTGCTAGGATAAATGAGGCAGAAGAGCGAATTAGCGATACAGAAGACCAAATGATGAAGCATAAAGAAGCTGAGAAAAAGATAAACAACTACTGGATCACGAGGGCAGAATTCGAGAGATAAGTGATACCATAAGATGAAACAGTATTAGAATAATTGGGATCCCAGAAGAAGAAGAAAGAGAGAGAGGGGCAGAAGGTATATTGGAGCAAATTATAGGAGAGAACTTCCCTAATTTGGGGAAGGAAACAGGCATCAGAATCCAGGAGTCACAGAGAATCCCCCTCAAAATAAAAAAAAATAGGTCAACACCCAGACATATAATAGTAAAACTTACCAGTCTCAGAGACAAAGAGAAAATCCTGAAAGCAGCTTGGAACAAGAGGTCTGTAACCTACAATGGTAGAAACATTAGATTGAAAACAGACCTATCCACAGAGACCTGGCAGGCCAGAAAGGACTGGCAGGATATATTCAGAGCACTAAATGAGAAAAATATGCAGCCAAGAAGACTATATCCAGCTAGGCTGTCACTGAAAATGGACAGATAAAAAACTTCCAGGACAAACAAAAAATAAAAGAATTTGCAAACACAAAACCAGCCCTACAAGAAATATTGAAAGGGGTCCTCTAAGCAAAGAGAAAGCCTAAAAGTAACATAGACCAGAAAGGAACACAGACAATATACAGTAAAAGTCACCTTAGAGGCAATACAATGGAACTAAATTCATATTTTCCAATAGTTACCCTGAATGTAAATGGGCTAAATGCCCCAATCAAAAGACACAGGCTATCAGATTGGATAAAAAAAACAAGACCCACTGATACGTTGTCTGCAAGAGACTCTTTTTAGGCCCAAAGACACCCCCAGATTGAAAGTGAGGGGTGGAAAACCATTTACCATGCTAATGGACACCAAAAGAAAGCTGGGGTGGCAATCCTTATATCAGACAAATTAGATTTTAAACCAAATAGTATACTAAGAGATGAGGAAGCACACTATATCATACTTAAAGGGTCTATCCAACAACAAGATCTGACAATTGTAAATATTTATGCCCCTAACATGGGAGCAGCCAATTATATAAGGCAATTAATAACAAAAGCAAAGAAACATATCAACAACAATACAATAATAGTGGGGTACTTTAACACCCCCCTCACTGAAATGGACAGATCATCTAAGCAAAAGATCAACAAGGAAATAAAGACTTTAAATGACACACTGGACCAAATGGACTTCACAGATATATTCAGAAAATTCCATCCCAAAGCAACAGAATACACATTCTTCTCTAGTGCCCATGGAACATTCTCCAGAATAGATCACATCCTAGGTCACAAATCAGGTCTCAACCAGTACCAAAAGACTGCAATCATTCCCTGCATATTTTCAGACCACAATGCTTTGAAACTAGAACTCAATCACAAGAGGATAGTTGGAAAGAACTCAAATACATGGAGGCTAAAGAGCATCCTACTAAAAATTAATGGGTCAACCAGGAAATTAAAGAAGAATTAAAAAAATTCATGGAAACAAATGAAAATGAAAACACAACTATTCAAAATCTTTGGGATGCAGCAAAGGCAGTCCAGGGAGGAAAGTATATAGCAATACAAGCCTTTCTCAAGAAACAAGAAAGGTCTCAAATACACAACCTAACCCTACACCTAAAGGAGCTGGAGAAAGAACAGCAAATAAAGCCTAAACCCAGCAGGAGAAGAGAAATAATAAAGATCAGAGCAGAAATCAATGAAATAGAAACCAAAAGAACAGTAGAACAGATCAACGAAACTAGGAGCTAGTTCTTTGAAAGAATTAACAAGATTGATAAACCCCCTGGCCAGACTTATCAAAAAGAAAAGAGAAAGGACCCCAATAAATAAAATCATGAATGAAAGAGGAGAGATCACAACCAACACCAAAGAGGGCACCTGGGTGGCTCAATTGTTAAGCGTCTGCCTTTGGCTCAGGTCATGATCCCAGGGTCCTGGGATCGAGCCCCGCATCAGGCTCCTAGCTCAGTGGGAAGCCTGCTTCTCCCTCTCCCTCTGCTGTTCCCCCTGCTTGTGTTCTCTCTCTCTTTGTCAAATAAATAAATAAAATCTTAAAAAAAAAAACCAACACCAAAGAAATACAAACAATTATAAGGACATATTATAAGCAACTCTATGCCAGCAAATTAGATAACCTGGAAGAAATGGATGCATTCCTAGAGATGTATAAACTACCAAAACTGAACCAGGAAGAAATAGAAAACCTGAACAGACCTAGAACCACTAAGGAAATTGAAGCAGTAATCAAAAATCTCCCAACAAACAAGAGCCCAGGGCCAGATAGCTTCCCACAGGAATTCTACCAAACATTTAAAGAAGAATTAGTACCTATTCTTCTGAAACTGTTCCAAAAAATAGAAATAGAAGGAAAACTTCCAAACTCATTATATGAGGCCAGCATTATCTTGATCCCAAAACCAGACAAAGACCCCATCGAAAAGGAGAATTACAGACCAATATCCTTGATGAACATGGATGCAAAAATTCTCACCAAAATACTAGCCAATAGGATCCAACAGTACATTAAAAGGATTATTCACCACGACCAAGTGGGATTTATCCCTGGGCTGCAAGGTTGGTTCAACATCCACACATCAATCAATGTGATACAATACATTAACAAAAGAAAGAACAAGAACCATATTATCTTCTCAATAGATGCAGAAAAAGCATTTGACAAAGCACAGCATCCTTTCTTGATTAAAACTCTTCAGAGTGTAGGGATAGGGGGTACATACCTCAATATCATGAAAGCCATCTATGAAAAACCCAAAGCAAATATCATTCTCAATGGGGAAAAACTGAGATCTTTCCCCCTAAGGTCAGGAACACGGCAGGGATGTCCACTATCACCACTGCTGTTCAAAACAGTACTAGAAATCCTAGCCACAGCAATCAGACAACAAAAAGAAATAAAAGGCATCCAAATCGGCAAAGAAGAAGTCAAACTCTCACTCATTTTTCAGATGATATGATACTTTGTGTGGAAAACCCCAAAGACTCCCAAAACTGCTAGAACTCATACAGGAATTCAGTAAAGTGGTAGGATAGAAAATCAATGCACAGAAATCAGTGGCATTCCTATACACCAACAACAAGACAGAAGAAAGAGAAATTAAGGAGTCAATCCCATTTACAATTGCACCCAAAACCATAAGATACCTAGGAATAAATCTAACCAAAGAGGCAAAGAATCTGTACTCAGAAAACTATAAAATACTCATGAAAGAAATTGAGGAAGACACAAAGAAATGGAAAAACGTTCCATGCTCATGGATTGGAAGAACAAATATTGTGAAGATGTCAATGCTACCTAGAGCAATCTACACATTTAATGCAATCCCTATCAAAATACCATCCACTTTTTTCAAAGAAATGGAACAAATAATCCTAAAATTTGTATGGAACCAGAAAAGACCCCGAATAGCCAGAAAAATGTTGAAAAAGAAAAGCAAAGTGGTGGCATCACAATTCCAGACTTCAAGCTCTATTGCAAAGCTGTAATCATGAAGACAGTATGGTACTGGCACAAAAACAGACACATAGATTAATGGAACAGAACAGAGAGCCCAGAAATGGACCCTCAACTCTATGGTCAACTCATCTTTGACAAAGCAGGAAAGAATGTCCAATGGAAAAAAGAGTCTCTTCAACAAATGGTGTTGGGAAAATTGGACAGCCACATGCAGAAGAATGAAACTGGACCATTTCCTTACACCACACACAAAAATAGACTCAAAATGGTTGAAAGACCTCAATGTGAGACAGGAGTCCATCAAAATCCTAAAGGAGAACACAGGCAGCAACCTCTTCGACCTCAGCTACAGCACCTTCTTCCTAGAAACATCGCCAAAGGCAAGGGAACCAAGGGCAAAAATGAACTATTGGGACTTCATCAAGATACAATGATGTAATGTATGGTGATTAACACAACATAATAATAAAAATAATAAAAAATAAAAAAAGCTTTTGCACAGCAAAGGAAACAGTCAACAAAACCAAAAGACAACCAACAGAATGGGAGAAGATATTTGCAAATGACATATCAGATAAAAGGCTAGTATCCAAAATCTATAAAGAACTTATCAAACCCAGCACCCAAAGAACAAATAATCCAATCAAGAAATGGCCAGAAGACATGAACAGACATTTTTCCAAAGACATCCAAATGGCCAACAGACACATGAAAAAGTGCTCAACATCTTTCGACGTCAGGGAAATCCAAATCAAAACCTCAATGAGATACCACCTCACACCAGTCAGAATGGCTAAAATTAACAAGTCAGGAAACGACAGATGTTGGGGAGGATGTGGAGAAAGGGGAACCCTCCTACACTGTTGGTGGGAATGCAAGCTGGTGCAGCCCCTCTGGAAAAAGTATGGAGGTTCCTCAAAAAGTTGAAAATAGAGCTACCGTATGACCCAGCAATTGCACTACTGGGTATTTACCCCAAGGATACAAATGTAGTGATCCGAAGGGGTATGTGCACCCCAACGTTTATAGCAGCAACGTCCACAATAGCCAAACTATGGAACGAGCCAAGATGTCCATCAATAGTTGAATGGATAAAGAAGACATGGTATACATATACAATGGAATATGAGGCAGCCATCAAAAAAAACCAAAATCTTGCCATTTGCAACAACGTGGATGGAACTAGAGGGTATTATGCTGAGCGAAATAAGTCAATCAGAGAAAGACATGTATCATATGATCTCACTGATATGAGGAATTCTTAATCTCAGGAAACAAACTGAGGGTTGCTGGAGTGGTGGGCGGTGGAAGGGATGGGGTGGCTGGGTGATGGGCACTGGGGAGGGTATGTGCTATGGTGAGCGCTATGAATTGTGTAAGACTGATGAATCACAGACCTGTACCTCTGAAACAAATAATACATTATATGTTAAAAAAAAAAAAAGATAGTAGGAAGGGAAAAATGAAGGGGGGGAAATCAGAGGAGGAGACGAACCATGAGAGACTATGGACTTCGAGAAAAAAACTGAGGGTTCTAGAGGGGAGAGGGGTGGGAGGATGGGTATTAAAGAGGGCACATATTGAATGGAGCACTGGGTGTTATACACAAACAATGAATCATGGAACACTACATCAAAAACTAATGATGTAATATATGGTGATTAACATAATATAATAAAATTAAGTTAAAAAGTGTAAAAAAAGAAGGCCAAATATTAGAACAAAATATACTCCTAGTGCTCTTCTTGTGAAATTACAAGGTTTTTAGGAGCTCTGTGCCAGGAACCTGGGGCAGAGACCAATATACATTTTTTCTATTTCAAAAATGCATATATTTTTGAATCAGCAATGTAATTTCTAGGTATTTGCACTCTACTTATATTAATATGCATGTTCATAGTTCTATGCTCTCAGCAATACTGGTTGCAATAATGGAAACCTGGGAACATTCTAATTATCCCTCAGTAGGAACCTGGATAAATAATTTATGGTAAAGCCATCCAAAGGAATACTGGATAGACAATAAAAAGGAAAAGCAGAATGTATATGTAATACTCTGGAAACATAATCATCATGTATTTTAATTAAAGAGGAAATGTTGTAATAAATATTTACAGTACAATACATTTCTATTTTTTAAAAAAATATATTAAAATTGGTTAACTCTGGGCAGTGAGACTGTGAGAGCTCGTGTAAGAAGAAGATCCTCAAACATTTTGTTTCATAGAGATCTTTAATGTTTGAATTGCGTATGGTCCTTTTGCAGTCCTATATTTATCGAATTTTAAAGGAGCTCATATTTTGAGTTTTAAGATGTAAAGGAATGGTCATTGATCACAGTGAAGAAGAAACAAGTGAGGAATGTAAGGAGAAGAATTTGTAGAAGGAGTGAAGAAGGGAAACACACTCCAGGATGGATTCAATATAGTAATAATTGCAAAAGTTGAAACCCTAAATAGGCTGCATGCAACCTGCCCTCAAAAAAAAAAAAAAAAAAACGGGCGCCTGGGTGGCTCAGTCGTTAAGCGTCTGCCTTCGGCTCAGGTCATGATCCCAGTGTCATGGGATCGAGCCCCGCATCGGGCTCCCTGCTCTGCAGAAGCCTGCTTCTCCCTCTCCCACTCCCCCTGCTTGTGTTCCTGCTCTATCTCTCTCTGTCAAATAAATAAATAAAATCTTAAAAAAAAAAAAAAAAAACCCAAAACAAAACAAAAAACAAATAAACCTCCATAAAAATATAAAATGTCTTTCTTCTGCCTAAAAGCTACCATTTATATAGACACCTTTACAGAATCATCATCTCCATGCACTAAACTTACTTTCTTTGTGGAGCCACTCCCACTCAAAAGACTTCCTTAATACTGTACTGAAAAAAGGGAAAGGATACTCGAGTGAGCTGGCGATGCTAGATGGTCAAGCTCTAGGAATTCATAAAGGACCGAAGGTTTAGCACATTAAAGCAAGATTGATTTGGTACGGTATCAGGAGGGAGTTAGACAAAGTATAGCATTGCCAACTGCAGCCAAATGTATTAAAATTGCATGCCATACAGGTTCCAAAATTGAAAACCTTACCATTGGAAGTTGCAGTCAAGTCGATTTTAAATCAATTTAAAGAAAGATTTCCTAAGAGCCTTTTAACCAGCCACCTTGCCTCTGGCATGGACTCACTGCCATCCATCCTTTGCAAGGCATCCAGAATGATCTTTCTATGACACAAATTCAGTTAACTGTCATTCTGCTTGAGGTAAAGAATGAGTATAATATTACTAATTATAGATATTAAAATACAATTAGCAGGGAACTCAAAGAGGGTAGAAAACTTCACACTCTGGTTTCTCCCCCAATAGCAGACTCCTTTCTTAAGGTAAAATGGCTTTAAATATAATTACTTATACATGATTGCTTTTCATTATTCATTTTGTAAGATAATTAGAAGAGCTACTTAGGTTTTGCGCATGCTTTTGTTTAGGGTCAGTGAACCATAAGAAAAGGGCACACACCCTGGGGTACATACTTGGAATATCAAAGGTTGAAATAGTAGGATATTTCAGAATTCTACTTAACTGTGTTGTCATCTTTCAGTAAGACTTGCCAACCCACACTCTTTCCCACCATCACCACCACTAAAATCTTTTCATGAGAACGATGGAATTAATGAGAGAAAACTGGGGAAGTTATTGTAATTTGGAAATGAGGAAATACTTGGGAACACCTCCTTTCTGAGTCACAGTTGAATAGAGGGTATAATCTGACTGCCATGTGATAGAAAAAGTAACAATAAAATCTTTTAAGATTTTGCTTACCGAATTATCTTTCATTTTCAGTTATATCCATAATCAAAAGATCCATGAATACATGAGGAATGAGCTTTCATCTCATGATAACTCCTCTGCCTTTGGGACTATGCCCAAACTGCTTAACAGGGATTATATACCAAGATCTCTAGAATCTGGGCACCTTCATTTTTTTTTTTTTTTTAAGTAGGCTCTATGCCCAAGCTGGGGCTTGAGATTGAGAGTCCTATGCTCTACCAACTGAGCCAGCCAGACAGCCCTGGGCGCCTTCATTTTTTTTAATCCTTATCTCAGTCTGCCCCATTCTGAAACCCTGGACTCCAGTAAGCCTCAACTTTCACTGTTTTTTCTATGTAAAATACCATCCAACTCCTGTGCCCACACCATCTATCTAGTCGTTTTTAACAATTAAAGCATCTCCTCTTCTATCAAATCTTTCCTAAGCCAACCTCCCCCTTTAGAAAAGAATTATACCCTATATATGTTCTCTAAAACCTACAACACTCCCATGCCTTATTTATTCATATGTTACCCTCTATCAGGCTCAAGTCATTGAGAGCCAAGACTTTGCTATTAGAATTTGTTTTCTATGCAAAGGGGGTTCCAGATGGCAGCATAGTAAGTCCTTGAACTCACCTCCCCCCACTGACAAAACAAATTCATAGCTACATATGGAATGATTTTTCTCTGAAAAGGACCTGAGAGCTAGATAGACAGTTCTTCCACAACAAAACACAAAGGGACACATTGAAAAGGGTAAGAGAGGCAGAGACATGGTCTTACCCAGGACCCTACCCCAAATGCAGTGGCCCCACAATCTGGAGGGAACACAAAAATACAGAACTCTCCCTTAAGGAGTGAAGGGATTGTACCCCACATCAGGCACCCTGACTCTGGGGACTGGCACAAAAGATAAGTCTCCAAAACATCTGTTTTTGAAAATCAACAGGGATTAAAACCAGGAGAATCATAGAACTATAAGAAACAGAGATTCTGCTCTTAAAGAGTTCATGCACAAACCCACTCACCCTGAGATCCAGTGCAAAAGCAAAAGACTGAAAATCTCCTGGACCATAAATGAGGAAAACCCACTTAGTAATTCTAAAGTTACTTCCAGAGAGGCAGGAAATTGTGGGGACTTTATCTATGGACAGAATTGGTGGCAGACACCATTTTTGCAAGCTCATCCTAACTTGCTGGTAACAGAGCTGACAGGTGCCATTTTTGCTGCTCTCCTTCTAGCCCGCTAGCACTGGAGGGCATGATCTGCCTACCCCCCACCATAACCAGACTGGATCAGTGCCCCGTGTCCCTAGGGTACACAGCACCCATGCCACAACAGAGCCAGGTGAGCACCCCAAGTCCTGCCCAACATGCAGAGAGATGGAGCTGCAACCAGATTGGGTGAGTGCCCAGACCTCTGCCCACACTGCACAGAAACTGAGCCACAACCAGCAGTTGAGACTGCCAAAGCCTAGTGACAACAGCTCCAGGCAAGTGCTCCAAGCGCTGTTCTCCCTGCACAGCAGACAGGCTGCAACCAAGTCGGGCAAGCATTTTGAGTTCTGCTCTCCCCATGCAGTGGTTGAGCCCTGTCACAACTGGCAGGCATAGGCAGCTAACACAAGGGATGCCCACAGAGTTTCTGGCTATGGTGGCCAAGGGAGATGGCATTTCTGGGACATCTACACAAGACTACTCCTTCAAGACTGGGAGAGGTAGCTGTTTCACCTAATACAGAAGAGACAGGCAAAATGAGGAGACATAGGAATATGTGTCAAATAAAAGAACAAGGCAAATTCCCAGAAAAAGACCTTAATGAAACATAAATGAGCAACTTACCTGATAATGGAAATAGAATATACAACAGAAATAAAAAATGCTCACCAATCTCAGGAGATAAATGGATGAACACAGGGAGATCTTCAACAAGATAGAAAATATAAGACAGTACCCAAGAGAAGTTATAACTGAAATGAAAAATACACTAGATGCATTCAATAGCAGAATGAAATAGAAGCATGAATCAGCAAGCTGGAAGTCAAAGTAATGGAAAACATACAGAGCAACAAAATGAAAAAAGAATTAAGAGAAGTGAGGATACCTTAGGACCTTTGGGATAACAACAAGCAGACTAACATTTGCATTATAGGGGTCCCAGAAGGAGAAGAGAGAAAGGAACTACAAAAACGGCCAGTAAACACTTAACAAAATGACAATAAATATGTACCTATCAATAATTGCTTTAAGTGTAAATGGACTAAATTCTCCAATCAACAGACACAGGGTGGGTAAATGGATAGAAAAACAAAACCCTTCTAAATGCTGCCTGCAAGAGACTCAAACATGAACACATACAGAATGAAAGTGAAGGGGTGGATAAAGATATTCTGTGAAAATGGAAATGAAAACAAAGCTGTGGCAGCAACACTCATACTAGACAAAATAGACTTTAAAACAAAGACTGAACAAAAAACAAAGAAGGGCATTACATAATGATAAAGGGGTCCATCCAACAAGAGGATATAACATTTATAAACATCTATGCACCAAAAATAGAAGTACCTAAACATATAAAGCAAATATTAACAGAAATAAAAGGAGAAACAGACAGCAATACAATAGTAGGAAACTTTTAATGTCCCACTTACAACAATGGAGAGGCCATCCAGACAGAAATACGATGTTAAATTTTTTTCAAATGTTTTTCCCTGCACCTATTGAGATGATCATGATATTTACCCTTTATTTCATTAATGTGGTATATCATGTCTTCTAATTTGCATATGTTGAACCATCTTTGCATCCCAGGGATAAATCCCATTTGGTCATGGTGTATGGTCCTGTTAATGTGCTGTTGAATTCCATTTGCTGGTATTTTTTGAGGATTTTTGCATCTGTTTCATCAAGGATATTGTCCTATAGCTTTCTTCTCATGCAGTGTCCTTATCTGGGTTTAGTATCAGGGTAATGCTGGTCTCATAAAATGAGTCTGGCAGTGTTCCTTCCTTTGCAATTTTTTGGAAGAGTTCAAGAAGCATCGGCATTAATTCTTTAAATGTTCAGTACAATTCACTTGTGAAGCCATCCTGTACTGGACTTTTATTTCTTGGAAGCTTTTTGATTACTGAATCAATCTCCTTACTTATTATTAAACTGTTCATATTTTCTATGTCTTTGTGATTCAGTTTTGGTAAGTTGTATGCTTCTAGGGATTTATCCATTTTTTTCTACATTATCCAATGTATTGGTTAGGAAAAAAAAAGAAACAGAGCCCATCTGTTGAGTTTTTAAAATTTTAGTTATTGTTTCTTACTGTTCTAAAATTCCATTTGACTTTTCTTTATATCTTCTATTTCTTTTTTGAGACTGTGTTTTCATTTATGCCATGCATGTTCATAAGTGCTGATGTGAAGCATTTTTATGATGACTGCTTTAATCTTTGTCAGATAAATCTAGTATCTGTCATCTCTGTGTTGCATCTATTGATTCTTGATTCTTTTTTTTTCATTGAGTATGAGATTTCCATGGTCCTTGGTATGAGTCTTTTTTTTTATTAAAACCTGAATATTTTGGACAAAATGTTATGAGATCCTGAATGCCATTTAAACATTCAGTTTTAGCTGGCTTCCTCTGACTCTACTGTGGCAGGGAAAGAGAGGTGTGTCACCTTGCTACTGCCAGGTGGAGGTAGAGGTCCACTTTCTCCATCTGGCCCCTACTGACACTGAGAGGGAGGCTCCTCATTACAGGGAGCATACAGGATTGCATGTTTGTCTCCCCATTAGGCTTTTGTTGATACTTCTGTGGCAAGAAGAAGTAGGAGTGCCTCATTACTGCTCCCCATGTAGCCTCACTCTGACACTATGTGGGGTGGTGGCCTTGTCACTGGGCCTCCTCTGATACCACTATAGCAGGGAGGCAGATGGGCACCATATTGCTTTATGGTGAGAGTGAAAGTATCAGCTGGCTCTCCACATTATGGTCTCTAATGACACTGTGGGTTGAAGGGATACCATGTTATCAGATGGAGGTGATCAAAGTCCATTACCCAACTCAGTTCTCTAATACAACCTGGGCAGGGTACACGGTGGTTGGGGTGCCTCATTAAAGACTGATGAGGGTGGAAGTCCAGATCAACACTTAGCTTCCGCTGGCATTGGTGAGGATGGATCCACAGTGCTTTCTGTGGTGTCTGGCTAGAGTGGAGTGACTATATTCTAAAAGTTTTTTGTCTTGCTAGGTTGCCCCTTTCCTGATCCTTTGAGTGGAGAGAACAGGCTGTTATGGGGCTATTTGTCTGCACTTCTGGGTTGTTGGCTTCTTCATATCCAATTCTGGGCTGTATGAAGCAAAAAGGAAATCCAGGAACATCTCTGTGTTGTTCCTTGGATCTCAAAGCCCCTAGCCAGTCTACCTTTTTCTCTCCACCTCTTGAAATCTATTTTTGATGCCTTGAGTTTTTGTTGTACTTACTGGGAAGAACAGGAGGAAGTATGTCTACTCCATCATCCTGGAAGCAGAAGTCTCCAATGTGTATTTTAGTGCCAGATCAATTCCCAGCCACCCTTGCAGCGGGTCATGGGTGTGACAGACTCTTAGACAATGATATCTAAGGATAAGCCTGCTAGGAGGTTTCTGGGGAAGATTTTCCTCCTTTATAGAAGAGATACATGAGGCAAAATCTGTGAACATGATCGGTATTTCCCGCCTACAAATATGGTCAGTGAGAATTTAATGTTTGGCAGCCATTTTACAACCAGGAAGATACAGGTCTGAAGTTGAAAACCAACATGCTGAGTATAGCAGAGCAGAAAGACAGCAAGAAACAAGGCCCTTGAAGTTGTCATTTAGCCTTGAATGAACCTGCTTTAGTCTTGATGTTACACGCGATAATAAATGCCCTTAATCTTTAAGCCACTTTTAGTTGGATATTGTCTATATAGCCAAAATCATCTCGATACACTATGTTACAGCCTATTCTAAGTTTAGGATCCTCACGTAAATGTTCTATCTAAACTAACAATTTCTGGATACTTAAATTTCATTCTTGAAAATAAAAACAGACTGTCTTCTAAAATATATCCTGATATTTGCTGCCTAAGCAGCACGGATATTAAATCTCCACTAGTCAAAACTCTAGTACTTAAATTTTAACCTACTATAGAAAATGTGCCCTTCAGTGACTTTTTAGAAATCTAAGATGAAGTCTTTAAAATGTTAGTTGCTTTTCTGTCATTATACTGAACTCATAATATGAAACTAGATATGAACATTTTAATCTGAATATGATGGTTTGCTATAGTATCTTAGATTTACTTTCAAGACTTGATAGGTTGATAATCTAGCTCAAAATTTAGTTTTTCACAGAAGATTAAACCAGGTTGACCTAAATTTAACAATGCTCTGAAAAGATAATATTTTGTGATATCCTAAAATATCCCAGTGTAGAATCATTAACAAACAGTAAACTTTTGAGTTTAGAAACATTCAGCTGAAGTAAAATGAAATAAAATATATCTTGGCTTCAAACACAAAAATAAGGAGCTCTTGATTTTCTCAAGGGAAGAAATCCATTTAAGAAATGCAGAAACAGCTTCTAAGTTCTTTTCAACTTGGTGAATAATTCACAGAATCAATTTTTCTATCAGTAGCATTATATAACAGAAATCATTCAGAAAACATGAATTCATGTGAATACTGCACGGGCCAATGTTGTGTGAACTGTATCCTAGGCATAAAACAATATAGATAACTAACTCCAGCTATATAAAATGATGTAATTATAAGTACTCTGTTTTAGGGGCTCCTGGGTGGCTCAGCTGGTTAAGCGTCTGACTCTTGATCTCAGCTCAGGTCATGATCTCAGGGTCCTGGGATGGAGCCCCACATCAGGCTCTGCGCTCAGTGGAGAGTCTGCTTGAGGATTCTCTACCTCCCTCTACCTCTGCCCCTCCCCCCTGTTCTCTCTCTCAGATAAATAAATCTTTAAAAAAATAAATAAGGGACACCTAGGTAGTTCAATCAGTTAAGCAGCCAACTCTTGATTTCAGCTCAGGTCATGATCTCAGGGTCCTGGGATCAAGGCTAACATTGGGCTCCCCACTCAGCGGGATTCTGTTTCTCCCTCTCCCTCTGCCCCTCCCACCACTTGTGCATTCTCTCTATACATATAAAATAAATAAATCTTTAAAAAATATAAATAAGTATTCTGTTTTAGTGTTGAGTATATCTTACAAAGGCATATGCAATGGGCCATTATTGTCTGATCGCTTTCTCATATTAGCTAGGCCTAATATATATTAGGTAGTTCCTTTGGAGCTTCTCTTTAAAGTTCCAGGTCTGTCTCTTGTCTCATTTATTATTATTATTTTTTAAGTAGGCTCTATGCCCAACATGGGCTCAAACTCACAGCCCTGAGATCAAGAGTCACATGCTCTACTGACTGAGCCAGCCAGGTGCCCCTCTTGCCTCATTTTTAGTGTATGATGACAGAGGGCAAATAACAGGGTGCCAGAGCAATCCTAAGAGTTTTGACCAACTGAGGTAATGAAACCACTAGCATCTAAATCATAATTCACGCGTCAAGGTATAGAGGTGAATGAATATGAGAATGCCAACAAGAATGACAATGAGAAGCAATGGGTCAAAATGAATACAAAGTATGTGTTCTAAACTTACCATGGAAAAGAAATAATCCTGTGACTAGATTTTTATAAGCTCATAGAGTATGTTTGTGTGCATGGGGAAGAACCATTTAAAGAGGCCATAAAAATGGAAAATAATGTTTTTGACTCAATAGATGAAATAATAATAGAAAAGACTTAACAATGAAGGTACTCCACTTCTCAGAACCATGAGTTATTCCACTAGGAATCATTTAAAATATTACTTTTTTCTTTATTTTCACAACTAAAATGGAACGAGTATGTATAAAGGAAAAACATCACATATACATTGAGGGCCTACCATAATTTTAGTTGCCTGTCTTCACTTGTATATAAATAGAAAGTTAAAATTATCACAACCAAAGCCATGTGTCAGGTGCTTTCAGGAATATTAGGAAGTATCAAGCACTATTCCTGTTCCAAGGATGTCACATTCCTACGCTGGGGATGAGATACACATATGCAGCTGGTAAGTAACAATAACGTCAATTTCAAAATTTCTACTGAGGAGCAGAATGACAATAAATGCTCACTTCAGAGGAGGAAAAGGGCAAGAGATTGGGAGGTAATTATGGGTAGGAGAGGATGAGGCAGGCTTGATGGAGAGAATGGAAGTGAAGTCTTTTGAAAAGAAGAGGGATTCCATCAAAGACATTATAGTATGGTTACCTGGCCATGCAAATCAGGTGGATGGAAGTTGGAGTGATATGGGGAGTAGGCTTAAAAGTAGACAGACACATTAATAAATTGCCATGGTAACCCACACATAGAAAGATGAGAACCAACCTACATGTGGAGGGTAATCGTTGGGAACTAATATATCATAAAAATTTATATTATAAGTGGAAAGTGACATGGAGCCTACTATAAGTAAAGGTCCCTCTGATGTTTTCTGACAGCATCTAGGAAGAACCAAAGTGATTGCAAATTTGGTCCTCCAGCAAGTGACAAAATAGGGATATGTTTGGGCATATGTCACCTCAGATGGAGAGCAAGAACCAAAACTACAGGAAGAGAAGATCAAAACAGATACGAGATATATGAAATAGTAGTGAATGGAACATATAAAGCCTTCTTCTATAGATATTTTTAGGAAAAGAGGTGTGTGTGTGTGTGTGTGTGTGTATGTGTGTGTGTGTGTGTGTATGCACACAAACCCACACCCCAGGACATACTCACGCCATGTGGGTCACATCAAGAGAAATTAACTTGATAACATGTTTAGGTGGTTTCCAGCCTATGATTTCTGGGTACCATATCCATTTAATTAAAAAGCTATTCAATGTGCACAGAAGATATTATAAAGGGTATTAATATTAAAATAAAGAAAATTGCAGAGTCATTTAAAAATCATTATCAAACATTTAAATTTCCATTTAAAAAAATGGAACAATGAATCTTTAAAGGCTCCTAAATGGGTGGCACTCCACATTGTATATTCCAATACTTATGAATAGCCAATTGTAAGTAATCCAAATTTCAAAAGACAACTGGCCTGGGGAGGTGTATACAAGTGATTAGAATTTCAAAGAGCTCAGAATAAATACCAGCTCTTTGATAGGATAATTTATGCATAAAGTGGCAGGAAGAGGTGTCTGAGTTGTTCTTGGAAAGTTCACACACAGCTATATTAGGAGTTTAAAACAACCTTTGGTAATTTCTTATGTGTAATGAAACTCTAGGCGAGATGCTTTTCACATTAAGATGTTATTGACCAATGGTAAACAAAAGAACATCTAATGGTCATATCATTTCATCATAAGTTATAAAGCTATAGTATTCGAAAAAGTATAAATTGTGATCTGTTTGCTAGGGTATCATTTAAATTGATGAATATCATCAAAAACAGCCCAAAGAAAACCGAGATGAATTACCAATTCAGAGGGATACTTGTGCTCAATGTCTTTTTGTGAGCACAAAGAACTCACAGGAAACTCTAAATCCTTGAATGTATAGAGCTATTTAGTAATCTGTGGCCTTTCGGGAAGAAAAAAAAGACTGAAATACCCATTGTATTTCATAGGCCAGTGGACAGTTTACACAGGTAATGTTAAAAAGGGTATCACAAACAGTTCACAGTCTTGGACTAACATTTTTCCACAGGGTAAATATTAGAGAAGATAAGAAAAGGGCCCATTAGGCAAAAGAAACCACATTTATCCTGAGTAGCTAAGATTTATGCTCTATAACACTTGGTAGCAATACCCTACCCCAGTCCTGAATACTTGCATTTAATTTGTTCCTTATGGGTATACTGGGGAGAATTTAAATCCCAAAGATCTGTGTTGTTCTAGGAAATAAAACTCTGATTTGTACAGTCCCTATGGCTGAGTTAACAAAAAATTCCCCAATTTGAAAGTTGCATGGTTGATGAGGAATATTTTAAGGAGATTCATGAGATCTATCTTTGAGAATTTCTCAGGCTCTCAGCCGATGCGTTCACAGCACAGCATAACTGGGTCTCTGTCTGGACTCAAGAGCATCCTCTAGGCCTGCATCCTAGCATCCCTAAATATGAGCTATAGTCTGGCCTCTCTCTCTCTCTCCCAGAGCTCAATTCCACAACTACTGCTTACATTTCAGGGCAAGTGAAGTGGCTGGGAGCATGCAATTGAGGACACTTTGGGTTTTGGACCTAAGCCAGGAAACCCTTATTAAATCCTTGTGAGGAACCATCCTCAGATTGTACAGTATGAAATGCAAACTAATTACGCTCTCTTTGCTCAGACCAATAATCTGAGAACAAAGCATTCTCTTAAAACAAATTAAAGATACTTGCTTCTCACACTGAGCAGGAAGAAGATTATATAATTCATCCAGGCAAGGATTTATGGGGCCTGAAATTTGAATGAGGAAAGGGGAACAGGGATAGATCATTGATGGCCAGGGGAGGGGGAAATTGGGAGGGAGGGCAGGGTGTCGTGTAACAGAAAGTGCTGTGGCTGAGTATTTGTATTGGGTTTTTGGTTTTGTTTTGTTTTTTGTTTTTGTTTTTTTGGTCATCTTGTAATCGCAGACGTCAGTATATTAGCTAAGGCTTTGGTTGAGTAGCTTCAGTTCTAATAAGGGGCCGGCCGCTGAAGACCTGCACCTCCCTTGCCTGCCTCATTGCTACCTGATATAATGCCTCTTAGGAAGGAGGATGGTGTGCTATAAAAACCGAAGATGGATAGGAGCAAGCGCAGAACTAACCCACTCGCACGCAGTTCTAAAGAGCAATTGAATATAGCCTCTGCCATGAAACTGGAATTAAAAATGCCCCCTCTGGGGCCTCCCTGAAGAGTCTGAGATTGGTCAGACGTATACAGGGCTTGCTCTGCTGAGTGGTTTCTATTCTGGATTTAAAGAAACAAAACAGACTATCCAGAAAAAAAATATATGGTTTATAATCCTAATTATCAATGGAACCCAAATATGTGCTGGATTATTATTTGGTGCTGCCGCCCTGTTTCATACATGAGTACCATGCTTAATATTAAGTTGAGAGATAACAAAAGGCTATGGTGTCCGCTTCAGAGGTCTGAATTTCAGGAATAGAATGCAACAACCTAAGCAAAAATTCAGGTAAATGAGCCAGGCCTTGACATAAGGGGGAGAACTGAGATGGCAGGCTGTTGCCCATGTGAACGAGCTCTAACCAGGCCTTGACCCCAAAGCAAGCAGGATAGCTGGCCTCCCCCACCTGCATCTGAGGGGACTGACACTTTCCACGTTACTTTCTTACAGGATTATCTGCCATGGTTGTAGACCTCATTGCGTGTTTAGTATAAACAAGCAGCACACCACAGTGCATAACAGTGTGGGACTACAATTTTGTCTATTCAGGTTCAAGTGTAAGTTCCCCTATTTACTAATTCAAGAAAATGAGAGTTTGCAAAAGGAACCCATGTCGGGTAACCAGATTTAGCAAAGAAAAATATAGAATGCTCAGTTAAACCAGAAAACAAAGAATCATTTTTTAGAAGTATGTTCCAAATATTGCATGACACATACTAAAAATATGTATTTGTTCTTTACTTTTTTTAAGTAGGCTCCATGCCCAATGTGGGGCTTGAACTCATGACCCAGAGATCAAGCATCATGTGCTCTACCTACAGAGCCAGCCAGGCGCCCCTATATTTGTACTTTATCTGAAATTCAAATTGAGCGATGCATTCTGTATTTTATCTGGTACCACCAAACTGGTGTAATTGCTTTTAGAGCCAGCAGAAACACAAGTTCACCTGTTGCTCTAAACCTACTTTCTGTTGTGGGGAGGCCTGGGTGGCTCAGTCATTAAGTGTCTGCCTTCGGCTCAGGTCATGGCCCCAGGGTCTCAGGTCATGGTCCCAGGGTCCTGGGATAGAGCCCCACATCAGGCTCCCTGCTCAGTAGATTGCCTGCTTCTCCCTCTCCCACTCCCCCTGCTGGTGTTCCCTCTCTCACTGTCTCTCTCTGTCAAATAAATAAATAAAATCTAAAAATTTTAAAAAAAAACCTACTTTCTGTTGTAATAATCATTGCTAATATTTATAGAGTGCTTGCTATGTAACATGAGCCATGCATTCCTCCCAGTATCACATTTCACATCCACAGTCCTGTAAAGATGATATTATGATCTCCATTTTACAGCAGAAGACACTGAAACACAAAGAACTAATTTATAAGGAACTGATTTGTTCTAAATCACAGTGCTAGTAAGTGGCAGATCTGGGATCAGAATCCAAGGTTTTTTTTCTTTTAAAACTAAAGCTTTTAACAATTATGATATACTGCTTCCTCTGGAAGGAAAAATCATTAATTCCACCCATCAAAAAATTATGAAAGGTTGGAGTTCTGGTTCAAGATCCCAACGTAGGAAAACTCTGAACTCACCTCCTCCACAGAACACACCAAATTACCCCTATTAATAGAACAATTCCTTCTGAAGAAGAACTGAAGTCTGTCTGAACAGCTACTAAACAACCAAAGACAGGATAGGAAGAGAACAGCAAGAGAGACTGAGACATAGTAAAAAAAGGGACCCCCCACCTAGATGCTGAGAGCCACAGTGGGAAAGGATAGATTGCTCTGTCCTTGGGCACAGACAAAAGCTGCAGTTTAAAAGAGCAACTGGCTGGGATGCCTATGTGGCTCAGGGTCCTGGGATCCAGTCCTGCGTCGGGCTCCCAGCTCAGCAGGGAGCCTGCTTCTCCCTCTCCCCGCTGCTCATGCTCTCTCTCCCAAAAAATTTTTTTTTAAAAATTTAAAAAAAAATGAAAGAGCAACTGGCTCTTTCTAAAACTGGCAAGTGGCAGAGGAGCTGAGGGAAAGCTCTCCAGGTCAGAGGGACTGGAGAATGAAGTGTTTTACATTCTGACCCCACCTTAAAAGCCTGGACCTGAGCAGGCTCTGGACACCGGTTGGGTCTGGTCATCTCAATGAGCTCACAACCTCAGCAAGCCCAGGGGCTACAAGCCCACACCAGCTGCCCTGCCGTGCTGGGGCACAGAAAACAAGCTGTGGTTTTGTGGGGTGTTTTTTTTTTAACTTTTACTGTTTTATTATGTTTTTTTAACTTTTTAAAATGTGTCTTGTTTTGTTTTGTTTTGCTTTTGCTCTAAACGAAATGGGGTTAGAGGGACATACCTCAACATAACAAAGGCCACATGTGAAAAACTCACAGCTAACATCATCCTTAATGGTGGAAAACTGAGAGCTTCCCCTCTAGGGTCAGAACAAGACAAGGATGTCCACTCGCACCACTTTTATTCAACATAGTATTGGAAGTCCTAGCCACAGCAATCAGAAAAGAAAAAAAAATAAGAGGCATCCACATTGGTTAAGAAGAAATTAAACTGTCACTATTTACAGATGACATGACACTATATATAGATACTCCTAAAAACTACTAGAAGTAATAAAGGAATTCAGTAAAGTAGCAGTATACAAAATTAATACCCAGAAACTGGTAGCATTTCTAAATGCTAACAAACAACAAAATTACAGAAAGAAAAATTAAAACAATAACATTTACAATTATACCAAAAAGAATGAAATATCTAGGAATAAACTTAACCAAAGAAGTGAAAGACCTGTACTCTGAAAACTATAAAACACTGATAAAAGAAGTTGAAGAGGACACAAACAAATGGAAAGATATTCCATGCTCATAGACTGGAAGAATTAATATTGTCAAAGTGTCCATTTTACCCAAAGTAATCTACAGATTCAATGTAATCCCAACAGCATTTTTCACAAAACTAGAGCAAAAAATACTAAAATTTATATGGAACCACGGAAGATCCCGAATAGTCAAAGCAATCCTGACAAAGAAGAACAGAGCTGAAGGCATCACAATTCCAGATTTCAAGACATACTACAGAGCTGTAGTAATCAAAACAGCATGGTACTGGCACAAAGATGGACACACAGAACAATGGAATAGAATAGAGACCCCAGAAATAAACCCACATTTATGTGGTCAATTAATCTATGACAAAGGAGGCAAGAATATACAATGAAGAAAAGCAGTCTTTTCAAACAACAGTGCTGGGAAACTGGACAGCTACTTGTAAAAGAATGAAACTAGATGACTTTCTTACACCATACACAAAAAATAAAGTCAAAATGGATTAAAGACCAAAATATGAGACCCCAAATCATAAAAACCCTAGGACAGAATACAGGCAGTAATTTCTCTGACATCAGCCATGGCAATATTTTTCTAGATATGCCTCCTAAAGCAAGAGAAACCAAAGCAAAAATAAACAATTGGGACTACATCAAAATAGAAAGCTTTTACACAGCAAAGGAAACCATCAAGAATACAAAAAGGCAACCTACTGACTGGGCAAAGATATCTGCAAATGACATATGTAATAAGGAGTTAAGATCCAAAATATATAAAGCACTTATACAACTCAACACCAAAAAAAAAAAAAAAAATCCAATTTAAAAAATGGACAGAGGACCTAATAGACATTTTTCCAAAGAAGACATACAAATGGCCAACAGACACATGAAAAGATGCTCAACATCACTCATCATCTGGGAAATGCAAATCGAAACCACAATGAGATTATCACCTCACATCTGTCAGAATGGTTAAAATCAAAACCACAAAAAACAAGTGTTGGTGAGGATGTGGAGAAAAAGGAAGTTTATGCACTGTTGGTGGGAATGTAAATTGGTACAGCCACCATGGAAAACAATATGGAGTTTCCTCAAAAAATTAAAAATAAAAATACCATATGTTCCAATAATTCCACTACTGGAAAAATGAAAACACTAACTTGAAACACACACACACACACACACGCACACACACACACACAAGACTATTACACAGCCATAAAAAAGGAAGAGATCATACCATTTGAGACAACACGATGGACCCAGAGGGTATTATGTGAAATGAAATAAGTCAGACTGAGAAAGACAGCTACTATATGATTCCACTCATAAGTGGAATCTAAAAAAATGAATAAATAATTGAAAAGCAGAATCAGACCTACAAATACAGAGAACAAATTGATGGTTGCCAGAGGGGAGGGGAGTGGGGGATTGGACAAAATGGGTGAAGCGGAGAGGGAAACACAGGCCTCCAATTATGGAATGAGTTAAGTCATGGGAATAAAAAGAGCATGAGGAAGACAGTCAATGATACTGTAATAGCCACGTAATGGGACAAATAACAGCTACACTAGTGGTGAACATAATATATTGTATAAAATTGCCAAATCACTAAGTTGTACATCTGAAACTAACATAACACTATGTGTCAATCAAATTTAAAAAAAATCATAAATGGAATACAAAGGGAAAAAACTATGAAATGTTTAGTATGCGTAAATCACTGTCCTAGTCACTTAATCCCATGGTATTTGATTTCCTCCCCTGTAAAGAAAGGATGACATGAAACAGCCTATATGTAAAGTGCAAAGAGTATATCCCTGTTTGGGGAGAAGATGACATTTAGTGGATCTTTGAAGAACCAGCAGGATGTTCACAGTTGTTGTGGGGCCAGAAATTGTATCATAAAGAGGGAAATAAGACAGTTTGAGCATCTAACAAAAGAGTTCTAGAACCAGTTGCCCAATGAGTAGCAGATGATGCCTGTGGGGCTGTTACTAAAAGGTAAGTGAAGTCAAACTCTGAGGACCATTCAAGTCCTCGTCCTAGGACACTTAAGCAACAGCCAACCCAGAGCCTGCAGTCAACTTCAGACTATTGCTGCTCATAGAGCAGTTTTTGCAAACAGTAGCATCCCAAATGCTTTTCCACCTCTGATCACTCTTGATTTAGGTAGCACTCATGTGAGCAATCATACATCAAAAGGCTTTCAACATTAAAGGTTTTCGATTCAAAATTTCTTTGGCTGAAAATTGCCAGTGTTTCATGAAGCTCTCACTTTCTAAGATTTCTGGTGTAGCAGGAGATAATAATTATAATCTCAATAATAATAATACTTTAATTTTGTAGTGTGCTTTTAGAGTTTACATAATATTTTCACGCATTATCTTATTCCATCATGTTCAACACGTAAAGTTTAGGGAAGATGAAGTTGGAGAAAGTTACCAGTAAAGTGTGTGACATATATTTACATATGGCTATTGTAGGTGCTAAGGGCAGGCCACCCCAAAATGTGCACTTTGGCATACTGATTATTTTAAATAAAAGTTAAGAGCCTGCACAAGGAGGACACTCAGAACGTTTTCTGTCCCCCTGAAAGCAGGAAATAAATCTCCCTTGTAAAACGTACCCTCCTTGTATCAGTAGCTAAAGAGACTTTTTTTTATCACCAGAGATAGGGAATTGAAAGCCTAGAAGGCTGTATAAACAACCCTTGTTACTTTTTACTAATTTACTACCACAGCCTAAATCCTGCTTAGAATTCTTTAGTAACTGAAGCTCCCAAATTTAAGTTTTCTTTGTCCTGTCAGTTTCTCACAGAAATATTATCTTTGTCTAAAAAGTATAAAAACTGCCTGTCTTAGTCATTTCTTTTTTTAACAAAGATTTTATTTATTCATTTGAGAGAGAGACAGAGTATGAGTGGGGAGGAGAGGGAGAAGCAGGCTCCCCCTTGAGCAGGGAGTCCGACACAGGGCTAGACACAAGTCTGATCCCAGGACTCCAAGATCACGACCTAAGCCAAAGACAGGCACTTAACTGACTAAGCCACCCAGGCACCCATCTTGGTCATTTCTTTAGGTCTCAATTTCATTATTGGGCCCCCATGTACACATAACAAAACTTTGATTTTTTTTTTCCTCTTAATATGTCTCATATACATTTAATTCTTAGTCCAGCTAGAAGAACCTTGGACTAAGGAGAATTTCTTCCTCCCCTTCACTATTTATTCCAGATTATATCTATCACTGTAAGATTCCCACCACTCCCAGAAGCCTCCTCCTTACTCCCCCCCCACATCCCTTTATTTTACATTATCCCTCAGTCCTTCCCAATCCCTGAAACCTTTCCACTGCCTTCTGGAACTCATCAGCAAAATCATTAATATCCTCAAACTCTTCTCTCAATGTTTCCTTTCCCTTCTTCCTTTAGAATCTAGCTGAAAGCTGACACTGCTTTCCCTGAAGGCCTCTCACCTTGTGCCTGTTTTGTTCCCCTCATAGCCCAGAACCTAGAGTCTCTAGATGATTATTGTTGAAGGTGGTAATCTGATAGCATGGGGTTCAAAGCCAGAGGGTGGTGGTTAGGAAAGAGGGAGGGGCTGGAAGGGGCAATAGGGAGCCAAAGGAATACCTTCCTCTCCTCCAGGCCCCACCACCTAGGTGATTTCAGTCTCACATGGCTGATCCTTTCAACATACTGTCTTCTCATTTCCTTGACCTCCTCTCCCACATAATTGTATCTGCTATCCAATCTCATTCATTCACTCCCATAACCATGCTCTCTAAACGGTATCATATCTATAACTACAATCTCTCCCCAATTACAATTTCAAGCTTTCCAATCTCATTACCACCTCTGATCTTCCTAATCCACTCTCTTCAGTACCTCTGAACCCAACAATCGTTGACCACACAAGAATCTAGCATCCCTTCATCCTACAGCCGTGGTATCTCCATCACTCACTTAACACCTTTACCTCCCCCCCCTCCACTAAGTTTAAGGTTCATGATTCAATCTCTTGCATACCTCCCAACTCTCTTGTCCTCTCTTTCATCTTTATATTTGCTTGGGCAAAAATAACCCTGGTTAAATTCAACTCTCTGCCTATTTTATACTCACACATGTACATTTGAACACTGATGGAGAAAAAAACAAAATCATGCTGTCTACTTAGCATTCATGGCCAAGAACTTCAACAGGTCACTTACTGCTTCCAGAGCAATAACAGTATATGACCCTGGTCCATCCCCTCTCCCGCCTTCTTAAATATCGATTTCACACTTTCATCTCACCTTAAACCTCCAACCCCTCCTCCCTCAACCTATTCTCAGCTCGTGACCTTACATCTTATTTCACTGAGAAAATAGAAATAATCGAAAGAGAAATTCTATGAGCTCCCACCATCACTGCTCCCACTTGCCTGAACCTTTGCCTATATATGGTACTGTCTCTTCTGTTACTAAGAAATTCTATTCTCGAGAAGGCCAGCACCTCCACCCATACACTAGATTCTATCTCCTCCCACCTACTCAAGGATATCAAACTAGCAATTATTCCTTCTCTGCCTTGCTTTATTAATTTCTCTCATTATTGTATAATTCCTTAAACATATAATTATTCTATTATTTTTCCTATCTTCACAACAATGAAAATTTCTCTTGACCACATTTTCCCCTCCAGTTTCTGTCCTACTTCTCCCTTCCCACTACACCTAATCTTCACAAAAGAGTTATGACTCACCATTTCCAATTCCAGAAGTCAATACTATATATTTTCAATACCTAAAAGATGACTTATTTTTTCTCTTGAACACACCCAAATCTGGCATTTGCCCCCACCATCACATTGAAACTGCTCTTTTCACAGTCAACAATGACCTTCATGTTGCTAAATCCTACGGACATTTCTCAGTCTTCAATCTTACTGACCCATCAACAGCATTTAATGCAGTTGTTACTTCTTTCAACTTGAAATACATTCACCATTGGCTATCAGGACACCAAACTTCCAGTCTTTTTTCTATCTCATTAGCTGATCTATCTTATTCTCTTTAACTGGTACCTATCATCTCTCCAAACTCTTAATGATAAAGTACTTGAGGGCTTAGTCCATTAACCCAATTCTCAAACTATTCCTACTGTTGGGGTAACCTTGACTGATCTCCACTTGGATGTCTAATAGGTGCCACAAATTGAACATTTCAGAAAATAAACTTCAACTACCTTTTAATTTTCCCTATCTTTATTAAAGATAATTTCTTCCTTCCAATTCTTCAGGCCAAAAACTGAAACCTTTTTTTTTTTTTTTTTTTTACTCTTCTTTCTTTCACTTCATACCCAAATTGTCATGAAATTTCTTAGCTCTACCTTGAAAATATAACCAGAATATGAGTACCTCTTGCTAACACCCTGGCCTTAGCCACCATCATTTTCTGCCTAGATTGTCACAAAAGCATCTTTATTGGTTTCCCTGCTTCTACCATTTCCCCATTTTAATCCGCATCCCCACGGAAGAAGAATAAACTTGTTAAAATATAACAGAACCTTCCAGTGGCTTCCCATCTCACTTAGGTTGAAAAAAAAGAAAAAACAAGGTCATCACCTGGCCTACGTCTATTTTATCTTTTTAAATATCTGTCTCCAACCAATAGACAGCAATCTTGAAGAGAGGTTAGGGATGTTTAACTCTTTTGTTTACAATAAATTTGTGCTAAATAAATGAGTGGATCAGGGGTGCTTGGGTGGCTCAGTCAGTTAAGCATCCAACTCTTGGTTTTGGCTCAGGTCATGATCTCAGGGTCATGAGTTTGAGCCCCACATCAAGCTCTGCACTCAGCTTTGAGTCGCTTGAGATTCTCTTTCTCTCTCTGTGTCTCTCCTTCTGCCCCTCACCCCATCTTTCTCTCTCTCTCGAATAAATAAATCTTTTTAATAAATAAATAAATAAATGAGTGGATCAGGCATTCCAGGTAATGTAAACAAGTGTGACATTCAGTATCTTGTAGAGATATCTGCACCCCCATATTCACTGCAGCATTATTCACAATAAGCCAAGACATGGAAACAACCAAAATGTCCACTGATGGATGAATGAATAAAGAAAAATGTGGTATATACAATGTAATACCATCCAGCCATAAAAAAAAGGAAATCCTACCATTTGCAACAACATGGATGACCGTTGAGGGCATTATGTGAAGTGAAATAAATCAAACAAAGAAAGACAAACACTGTGTGTTCTCACCTGTAGGTAGAATCTACAAAAAGACAAATTCATAGAAACAGAGTAGATTGGAGGTTGTCAGAGGTTGAGGGGTGGGGGAAATAGGGAGATACTGGCCAAACGGTACAAACTTCCAGGTATCACATGAGTACATTCTGGAGATGTAATATACAGCATGGTGACTACAGTTAACAACACTGTATGGTGTACTTGAAAGCTCCTAAGAGATTCTCACCATAACAACAACAGAGTGGTAATTATGTGAGCTGAAGGATTAACCAAATTTGTTGTGGGAAACATTTTACAATATATGTGTATCAAATCATTACATTGTATACCTTAACCTTATATAATGTACATGTCAATTAAACCTCAATAAAGCTGGAAAAAATTTGAAAAACAAATGTGATGTTAAAGTTTCTGTGATGCATTTCTTTCACTCTGACAGTTTATACTTAGCTGAGGTAAGGAGATGGTAATAGTGATCACAACACGACCAAGAAAACATCTAACACTTACGATATACATCCACTGTGAGCTAAGCATTTTGATAAGTGAATTATTATCCATTGTCTACAATCCTTTCAACAACTCTGCAAAGTAACTGAAACTCAACAAGATTAACTCACTAGGTAAGGTCACCAAGCTGTTAACTATCTGGCTAAGAGTAAAGTCAAGTTCTAGCTAAAACTACAGTCTGCACTCTTTCCATATTATACCCTAATGCTTCCATGTAGAGTTTATGGCAGTTTCTGTGGCTTCTGTATTTCTACCAAGATGTCCTTCCATCAAAATCCCCTACTGCCGAGTCCCATCCTGCTTTGCACTGGACTTAGAAGCATAAGATAATTTTACTGAAGATGACTGTTGAGTGTACGTTAATTCCTTACATTGAAGTATTGGTATTACCTGGAGTCGGGTCCACCAAAAATTTCTGATAGCACTGAATAAAGTGTTGATTGCTGCCTGCCTATACAAATGTCACCTCCAGAACCAAAGCCAGAGCATGGTGACAGAGACATCCCCCAACTCCCTCTGGGATCTTTAGGCACTTTGTGGCAGGTGTAATGGTGCTCTGTACATTGTTACACAGATGGTCAGAATGCTGAGTTTTTAATAAGGATGAACCTACATTATCAAGTATATCCCATATAAGCAGAACCTGAGTCTTTTGAACAGAGCATGTAACTACACTTTCATAAAAGTATGAGAGAGCAATAATGAATACTATGTACACCATAATCTGATATTCCCTTCTACCTACTGTGCTCTCCTCTCATATCTCATCCTGCACGTTTTTACCCTTTGATGAACACCTCCCCACTTCCTCCAATCTCCAGGCCCTGTTATCCACCATTCTATTCTGGTAAGAGTTCTACTCTTTTAGATTCCACACGTGAAACCACGCAGTATTCGTCTTTCTGTATCTGGCTTATTTCACTCAGCATGTCCTCCAAGTTCATCCATGTTGTTGCAAATGACAAGACTTCCCTCTTTTTAAAGGCTGAATAATATTCCATTCTTTTATATATTTTTTCCTCACATTTTCTTTTTTCATTTATCCAATGACTGACACTTATGTTGTTTTCATATCCTGGCTATTGTGAATAATGTTGCAATGAACACAGGAGTACAGATATCTCTTCAAGATATTCTATTTCCAGGGCACCTGGGTGTCTCAGTCGGTTAAGCATCTGCCTTTAGCTCTGGTCATGATCCCAGGGTCCTGGGATCAAGCCCCACGTTGGGTTCCCTGCTCAGTGGGGAGTCTGCTCCTCCCTCCCTCTCCCTCTGCTTCTTCTTTCTCGCTCTCTCTCTCTCTCAAAAAATAAAATCTTTTTAAAAAAAGATATTTTGGGGCACCTGGGTGGCTCAGTCAGTTAAGCATCTGCCTCTGGCTCAGGTCATGATCCCAGGGTTCTGGGATCGAGCCCCACATTGGGCTCCCTGCTTATCAGGGAGCCTGCTTCTCCCTCTTCTTCTCCCTCTCCTGCTCCCCCTGCTTGTGCTCTCTCGAGCTCTCAAATAAATAAATAAAAATCTTTAAAAAAATATATTCTATTTCCTTTGGATATATATCCAGAAGTGGGATTTCTGGACCCTATCTATGGTGGTTCTATTTTTAATTTTTTGAGTGACTTCCATGCTGGTTTTCATTTGCATTTCTCTGATGATTAGTGATATTGCACATCTTTTCATGCACCCATTGGCATTTGTAGGTCTTATTTGGAGAAAAGTGTATTTGGGTCCTTTGCCCATTTTTTACTCCATTTATTTGTTTCTTGCTATGGAGTTGAGTTCCTTTTATATTTTGGATATTAATCCCTTTCAGGTATATGGTTTGCAAATGTTTTCTACCACTCTGTAGGTTGTCTCTTCATTCTGTTCTTTCCCTTGCTGAGAAGAAGCTTCTACCTTGAGGCAATCCCATTTACTCATTTCTGCTTTTGTTGCCTGGGCTTTTATGATCACATTAGGAAAACCATTGCCCAGACGTATGTCAAGAAGTTTTTTCCCTGTTTTTTTTTTTTTTTTCTTGGAGTTTTACAGTTTTAGGTCTTATGTTTAAGTCTTTAATCCATTTTCAGTTGATTGTTGTATATGATGCGAAATAAGGATCCAGTTTTCTTAATGCCATTTATTGACGAGACTATCCTTTCCCTACTCTGTGTTCTTGGCAACTTCGTCCAAGATTAGTTAATCATATATATGTGGATTCACATATGGGCTCTCTAAATCTGTTCCATTGATCTATATATCTCTGTTTATGCCAATACCATACTGTCTTGATCACTATAACTTTGTAGTATATTTTAGAATCCAACAGTGTGACGACTTTAGCTTTGTTTTTATTGCCCAAGATGGCTTCGGCTACTTGGGCTATTCTGTGGTTCCATGGGAATTTTAGGATTCTTTTTTCTATTCCTGTGAAAAATTTCACTGGGATTTTGACAGGGATTGCATTCAATCTACATACGGCTTTGGGTAATATATACATGTTAACAATACTTCTTTCCAATCCATGAACACAAGATATCTTTCCACTTAAATGTATCTATTTTTTTATTTCTTTCACCAATATTTTATAGTTTTCAGTGTACAGATCTTTCACCTCTGATTAAATTTATATTCCTAAGTATTTTTTTTACTTTTTTTGATGCTCTCATAAAGGGGACTCTTTTCTTAATTTCTTTTCCACACATTTTATTTTTAGTATAGAAACACAATCAATTTTTGTATGTTGATTTTGTAGCCTGAAATATCATCAAAAAGTATATTTGCATAGTTTGTTTATCTAATCTGTTGTCACTTTAAGAAACAATAATAAATTAAAATGTCTGGTAACCATTGTTTTGTATTTATGGGGTTTTTTTAAGTGTTCAAACATTCAAAGATCATCTACTAATTAACTGAGGTATAAGATATTAAGGTTAGTTAAAGATGTGAAAATTACAACTTAGTTAACACATTAAATCTTGATGACTGATAGCATGTTAAGAATTACATAAAATTAAATCCTTTAAAAAGACATCCATTATTGTCACTCAATTTAGTTTAATATAATTTTCTACATAAATTTTTTTTAATTTTACACAATTTGTGGAAATAATGATAACTTTTTAAGTTCATTAAACCAGTATGGGAAATACTGCAAATTTGAGTTATAAGGAACTTAATGCTGGTTTAAGAACCAACCAAAATACTATGCTAGCATTGCTTTTATGTGGCAAACTAATTTTTTGAAGACTGATTCATTCTAAATACCTTATTTTATCTTGAAACAGAATCCCTTTCTTATAATCTTGCAGCTGTAGTAAGAAAGGCTTTATATATACATACTTTTTAGTGTCTACAAAAAGAAACACCATTTAATAACTCCCTTGTTTAAATCTTTCAGATAATTCTTGTTGTTTCTCTAAGACTAGATATCCTTAGAGTACATGCAAAATAATTATTTTTTGATTAATCTTTAAAGTTTCATAAGGTGGGAAAGAGAAGTGGGGTTGGGGATGGGAAAGAGCCAGCTCCAGACAAGGAGACGGAAGATGGTTCAGACATACAAAAACAGATTTTACATATACACACACAGAAAAGAGTGACACACAGCTGATTTTGACATAACTTGGACCACTGAGAATTTTACCAGATCACACAGTTAAAAAGCCAGCCCTTATTAATCCTCAAAGTACAGAAAAGAAGGAAGGAATGTCTCTCATGTTAAAAAAAAAAAAAAAAAAAAAGATCTCTTTTTTGAGATGAGCAAGATGGACAATCTTCTCAGGGGATTTTGCTTTTTGTTCTAAGGGACCCCTCAAATAAAAAATGTTGTTTGTGTCAAAAGCTCCCCAAAGTGGCAATGCTATTCCAAATTGTCTCTGTTGAAATTGTTCCGGTTAGAAAAATACACATACAATTCAGGCTTAGAGTGAGAAAACATGACAGAAGCCGGTGTTCAGCCTGTAAAAGGCAGAGCTGTAGAAGGTTCATACCCCTGTGAGAACGGAACAGTCTGTAAGAATGATGCTTGTGTAACTTGGTGTCCCTGGTGTTTGGCCAAAGGTTGACCATCACCACTCAGGAGCCAAAAAAAACCCTCCTGATTCTGGGTAGATGAAACTGAACAGGGCAACTGTCTGGGACACAAAGGCAGAACTGAAAAGGAAGTCCTTTTAAGGTTTTGAAATGGTGTCCATGACCGTATTTGT
This sequence comes from Phoca vitulina, assembly GCF_004348235.1. Taxonomy (NCBI): domain Eukaryota; kingdom Metazoa; phylum Chordata; class Mammalia; order Carnivora; family Phocidae; genus Phoca; species Phoca vitulina. The sequence continues at coordinate 2,485,420 of NW_022589742.1, forward strand.
CCAAATGACACTTGGAGGAGACTTTTGGAACTTCTCAGTCCCCAGGACCAGGTCATGAATGTCTTACCAGACTATGCTCACCTTCTCCCTATGGAGTTTTCTTCTTATGACCAAACAACATTCAAGACACTAGAACAGTGCACAAACCAGAAGAGGAAGTATCAGATGGCACTAAAACAATTTTACCAAGGAATAATATAAAATTGATTGGGTAACAAAGATAGCTCAAGAGGATTTACTCCTAGGAAAACAAAATAAACCCCGCACTGATGGGCTTCAGTGAAATACTGAAGGTCAATTCAGCATGAATTGAGCTTTCAGGCATGGACAGGGTAGCTATCAAGCAGAGAGAAATAGAAGGAATCTCCAGTACGTGAGAGTCCTGATCCAAAGAAAAGAGTACATCAGCTGAATCTCAGTGGAACGTCCATTTCTGTCAATGCCCTTGAAACCAAAGACCACTAGAAACACACCATTAGTTAAACAGGTTGTGTATATTACTCACTGCAAGGAGGAAGAATGCACACCACGGGGGAACTGAGACATTTCTAGGAGAAGGCGTTAGAAAAGAACTTATAAAAGGATTGGGGCTTACGTTCGGTGATCCTGGGGAGGCTTTGAAAAACAGAGCTTTGTTCTGGATTGGATGCTGTCAGGAAGTGGGATAATTCTATGATTGGATATTTTAATAAATCTTCTCTGTGGGGAGGGCAGGCCAGAGTTGGGCTAAAGCTATAATTGGTAAAGAAGCATGAATCACTCTTATCAGATGGGATGGGGGAATGGCTGGTATTCTGTGGCTTGGATAATGTTCATGTTTTGTCTACATTCAGACATGATTATGGAATAGTCTTCTTTTGTCTTGATCCATCATGGGCACAGAGTGGCCTTGTTGGGCACTGATGTTTTGTGATAATGTTTATGTTCAACAAAAGGATCCCAAGGCCGAGCAGTGAGTGCCAGACTGCCAGGTCTGGAGGTGACACCAAAACATCCTGATCATACAAGTCTAGCTTCTGGATGTCAGCAACTAGTTTTCTCTCTCTTATCATAATCCAAGCCCCCATTTCCTCGAGTCAATGGACATTTTGTCTGAAGACAGGTAGTTAATAGCATAAGCAACAGAGAAAAATTCTTCCATTAGAGAATAACTGGGGGTTAGGGGCGACAAGGAAAGCCCATGTCAAAGGTATATTGTTTAATTATCAAGAAATGTCTCAAATGGGCTCCCATACAGCATAATGGAAGTGGGGAGAGATAAATATGCATTAAGATGTTCTTATGTCTGTCTTTTTCATAAATAGTTCAAACAGCCTTATTTAAGAGCCTATTTTGAGCTGGGTTTCTAGTTAAAAGTAAAAGTGTCTAAATAAGAACAATATACCCTTTTTGCTCAGCACAGAAAAGCTCTATAATTTGCTGGATAGATAATAGAACTGGTACAGAGACAAAACCAAAGCTTGTAAAAATCTGTTTATCACTGGCCTAATAATAAGTCATCCTCTCTTAGTCTTTTCATCTGCAATTGATTTCTGGAGGTTGGAAACAAGTTTGTGACTCAGGAGTTTAAAGTCAGTAGAACAAATCTGCTGCCTCCCTGTCATGCTGGGTTGTAGGCAGCAATGGGCTGGAAGGGAACAGAAAGAATTTTGGACTCAATAAAACGGGTTTGGGAAAGAGGTCAGATAAGCAATATGAGTGAGGACAGAAATCCCAGAGGGTCACATCGCTCTGGCCTCCAAAGTCCATGTCCATGGTCAGGCTTTCCTGGGGTTGGTGGAGAACCAGAAACCCGGGGCAGATCCACGACATGAGCCATCAAGAGAAGGTGGCATTACTCAGACAACTCCAGGGACTTTTCTGCTCCCGTTGGTGAGCCTCGCCTGAAGGCGGAGCCTTGAAGGACCACTTAGGATATGTGAGAGTTCACCAGAAGAAAGCATACAGAAGGTCCAAAAAACGAACTGCTGGATGGATTCAAATACACAGCCGAAGTAGACATTTTGAAAACAGAAACCAAGAGTCAGACGCTCAACTGACTGAGCCACCCAGCAGCCCCTCAAAGGTATTATACCTTAACCAGATTCAAATAACTGGACCCTGGGTTTTCTCGTTCCTATATTAAGGCATCCAGCTTTCTCAGGGCTCCTCTACTTGCTCTCAGCCTTGGCATTTACCAGGCATGTCCCCTTGATCACTTCACAAAAACTGTCACCTTTCCCAACAGGCTATTCTCCACCTCCCTGGTTGCTCAGGGCTGCAATCTCTCCCAGTAGCTCCCTATCTCCATCATTTTCCACCAGAGACATGCATAACCCAGGATGAGGGAAACATAACTGCTTTCCTGAATCTGGATCATTTGGTGGATCTTCCTCCTGTGTCCACTTTCTGTGCCTCCTGGGCTGCCCTGTCCATGCAGTTTTCCACCTCCCAAATCACGGTCATGAACGTGTTAAGCAATATGAAATTTAACATACAAAGACTGGACAGTAAGTGGTATAAATCTGTCGAACTGCAACAGTGTTTAAGCTGCCATACATCACTTTTAATTTTTAATTGGGAGAAACAGGAAAACATGAAGGACTTGAGAGAGAGCCATGACCCATGACACTACCGTCCAACACTCGCCCGTGCCAGCCCCTTACTCACCCCTGCAGGCCTCCATAGCAATTTGTTAGAGGCTGAAAACTCTCTTGCAGGGGTGAGTACAGTTATGTCAAATGCCTCCCTCCTTTCATTTGGAATGATGTCCTGCCTAGGTTTGGAAATCATCTCATGCCTTTCCACATTATTGAATCTAGAGTGGGTGCCCAACCTGTATTTGCCAGTAGAGTCTTCGGGAATTTTAAACTCAGTGCCTCTCATCAAATGAGGAAGCCATGTTACTGCCCACTCATCACCCCCTGACCTGCCAAATTATCTGCCCCTTTTTATTTATTTTTTTTTTTTTAAGATTTTATTTATTTATTTGACAGAGAGATTGACAGTGAGAGAGGGAACACGAGCAGGGGGAGTGGGAGAGGGAGAAGCAGGCTTCCTGCTGAGCAGGGAGCCCGATGCGGGGCTCGATCCCAGGACCCTGGGATCATGACCTGAGCCGAAGGCAGACGCTTAACCGACTGAGCCACCCAGGCGCCCGCTGAGCCACCCAGGCGCCCTATCTGCCCCTTTTTAGTCAGAGCCACGCAGTGTATCAAGTATCATGGGAGGTGTTGGTAAAATGGACCAAAGGAAGTAAATAAACATCAAAGCACTGAACACAGCACCTACTTTCTCTAGAAATCAAGCATTGTTTTCCAATGCAATGGCAAAATCAAACTTTTCTTTACAGTGAGGCGCAATTACACTTGTAAATTGTAAAATTAATGTTTAAACCGACACGAGAAAAAATATGTCAGCTTCATGTGCACATTATTGTTCTATAAAATAAAAGCTTTGTGTTCACCTTATTGCTCTATAAATATAAAATTTTCATGCCGTTGAGGAGGACTAGATAACAAGATATATTGAGCTACTTCAGATGTGCCAAATCTCAGTATGTATAAATTCAAATTCAATCATATAATATTTCAGAGCAACTCATCCTGTGCATATCAAAGGAAAATAAAATTGCAAATAGCTATATTTAACATAATTCTGAAAATTTTAAAAGATTATACTTACAGTGACTTAAAAATATATTTCTTAAAGAAGCTGCATAGTCAAAATATTTAGCACGAGGATGTAGAATGTGTCAACTAGAAGTCGAAAACTACTGGCAGATAATAAGTAAAGGGAATAACTGCCCTTCTATTTCATCTCTTTATTCCAGTTTCTCTAAAGCCTCTACAGAGATCCATTTCTGTCAATTGACGCTACTTTTGAATAAAGAAATCATGCACACGGTAGCCTCATCATGGATTATGAGCCCTACATCATATGTCATTAGCATCTTCAAGTCACCAAATGTTATTAGAAGCTTTCCCAATTTTCACAGAAAAAGCCTGAGCAAAAATAAAAGAATTTGAGGATAGATTCAAAGGGCAAATTTACCTTCAAGTCTGGATGAAACGCAGAAATTTCTGGAACAAAACCAAAAGCTCCATGTTTGGCGCTGGAAGGAGTATATTCTGATGAGGACGTGTGGCTGATCTGCCCAATTTTATTTTCCTTGCTGTATTATTTCCCTTCTTTTCTGGGACCTCTTGCTCCTACTTCCCACAGGGGCCTCAGGTGAGGGGAGCACAGAGGCATGATGAGTAAACGTCCCCCATTAATTTGGATATAGCCTGCGTCTCTGTAAAATGAAAAGTTCATTACGTTTCAGGCAACTTATGGGAAAACTCAAAAAGATGTCACCTCCCTCATTCACAAGAGGATTAAGCCACTTTAGTGCCCTGTCCCCTTCCCCACTCCCCTCCCCTGCAAAAAAATAAAATAAGATAAAAACCAGCTCCTTTCGTTCAGGGCAGAACCACATGTTAGGACACAAAACGGAGCCAGGACCCACATGGGGTAAAACAGGTAAACATGAGAAATGCCCTGCAGATCAGCAGATTCCTTCCTTCTTACACACACACACACACACACACACACACAGTAGGAAGAACCAGGCCAGAGTAGCAGCAGAGAAATGAGAGCCAATGCAATAGCGATGGCACGAGGACTTAGGAGAAAGGATGCCTAGTCAGCACCCCAGCGAACAAGATGCGAAGAAGAGGAATTCATATTTTTAAAAGCTTATTAAAATAATTACTTTTACAAATGTATTTCTCCATTATTAATTCATACTTAAGGCTAGGCCTATTATGGCCTAACAGAACATTACAATTTATTTGGACTTACGTACTACCAGAGAATGGAAATTTTCATGTGCTCTCTTTATGACTGAAACATACAACTGGTTTTTTTTTTTTTTTTGTGGCTTTTGACTGCAGTTACAGTGATTCAGTAGTCAAGATTCTTTTGGTAGCGAATGACAGATCAAATCAAGCCACATGAAGCTGCGAAAGGGGGTTTGACCAGTTTACGCGCGCAGGCAGGAAGTACGGGGTCTGACATGCTGATGACTGAGCATGTTCAGAAGCTTTTGCGGATTTGGTCACTGAGTCGTGCAACTATCAGAGTAACCTGACATTCTGGTGAACAATGCAGCAGCTGCCAGGACACAGCTCATCACTGGGTGTGACTTGGGTTTTTGTTTCGGGGTTCTTTTGAGCATTCTATAGTCACCACCATATACGCCCCTCTCTCCCACCAAAATTAAAATTAAATGGAATTATGAGAAATAATGAATACGTAAAATATTCACATGTGAAAACCATTTCATTGGGGATTTGTGGTGCCATCACTTGCTTTATGAAACTATTATGATCTCTCTCTGGAATTTGAGCTGTGTTTGGCCAATTTGTTCCCTCCCGGTTTAGTATAATGCTATGTTTCTGCCTAGGTATAGATATTTTAAACCACAATTGCAATCCCTCCTACATGCATACATATCTTTTAAAACACACGCATTTTGGCATGATTACATCAATTAACTGGGAACAGGCTGAAGTTGAAGTGAATAGGGATCATCATAACCATTCAACTATTTCGAGAAAACAAGAAAAGATGCTTTTATCAAAACAGAGATTTCAGCGGACAGAGATGAAAGAAAGGAGATTATCATAAAAGTGCTTTAAACCCCTGAAGGAAACTACTGCCCAGTGTCAGGGAAGGCTGTGTGCCCTAGCAGCAGAGGGCCCACCCAGGCTCCATCTGGGAGACAGACAGCATGTGCTCCTGGAAGAATATTCTGGGCTGGGATGCTTGGGGAGGGAAGGGGTCATTGTGTGGGAAAGAACAGGCAGGGAGAAGGCGGCAAATCATAGGATGCTGAAGTCTGGACGGTAACCCACTGTTTGTTTCCAGAGATTTAGAAAAAAAAAAAAAAAAAATACTGTGTCTGCCATTGGCCATGAGGCCAGGAATCTCTTTTGTACCCAGGTAGGGAATGTTTTATGCTCTAATAGAAGTGTCTTTTGTCCTTTAAAATATTTCTTAGTCCATCTGGAATGTTCCAGGATACAGAAAAAAACAAAAAGGGATAACAGACACCCGTGTACCCACCCAAATGGAAGAAATGTGAATTAACCCTTTGGCTGTTTATCTCACATCCTTGTTGGGGTGCAGTAGCAGAGACCTAGACACAGCTAGTTGGTCCCCAATATCTCTTCTTGCCTTTTCTTTAGTAGCAGAGCCCCTGATTGAGCTGTGCACGGAGCTTCCAGAAGAAAAACCTGTATACCCCAGCCTCCTCCCAGGCTCAGCGTGGAAGTGTGACTAAGTGATAGCCAATAGGATGTGAGGGAAAGGGGCACCCCTCCCCCAGTTCCCTTGGCTTCGCATTTTACAGTTTCATACCGACAAGAGTATGAGATTGGGAGAGCCCAAGTTCTTGACCCTGCGAAACCATCACAGTGACCCTGAACTTCTAATACTTGGGCTGTCATGTGAAAGAAAAACAAACTTCCATCTTGTTGAAGCCACTCTTACTTTGGGTATCTACTGCAGTAGCAAATTCTGCATCTTAACATAGCCTTCCACTGGATAAATGTCCCTTGCACGTTTACCATATGCCAGCGACACTCCGAGGCCCTAGGAATATGGTAATAAACAAATAGACAGAAATCCCCACCGTCATGGAGCTTACATTCTAGCAGGGGAGTCATATCAAGCAAATAAAACAGGAAGGATAGGAAAGGTGTGTGAGTTGCGACTGTAGATAAAGTGGCTGGGGAAGGCCTCCCTGACATTTGAGTAAATATGTGAAAGAAGATTGAATAGGGGAGTATGAGAGAAGGAAGGCAAGGGTTATTCCAAGGGTTTCACCTGAGCAATTAAAAGGATGCAGTACCGTTTACTGAAGTAAGGAAGAATGCGGAAGGAGCAGGGTTTGCTGAAAAATCAAGACTTTGGTTATTGTACAGACTGAGCTTGTGCTCCCCCCAAATTCACATGTTGGAAATTAACCCCCCATGTGATGGTATTAGGAAGTGGGGGGTTGGGGAGGTGATTAGGTCAGGAGAGTGGAGCCCTCAGGAATGGGGTTAATGTCCTTATTTTATTATTTTATTTTTTATTTAGATTCAATTAGTCAACATACAGTGTATCATGAGTTTCAGATGTAGTGTTCAATAATTTATCAGTTGCATATAACACCCAGTGCTCATCGCATCACGTGCCCTCCTTAATGCCCATCACCCAGTTACCCCATCCCCCCATCCACCTCCCCTCCAGCAACCCTCAGTTTGTTTCCTAGAGTTTAGATTATCTTATGGTTTGTCTTCCTCTATGATTTATATAATATACATACATACACACACACACACACACACACCACATCTTTATCCATCTGCCAATGGACATCTTGGCTCTTTCTATAGTTTGGCTATTGTGGACATTGCTGCTATAAACATTGGGGTGCAGGTGCCCCTTCGGATCACTACATTTGTATCCCAGTAGTGCAATTTCTGGGTCATAGGGTAGTTCTATTTTCAACTTTTTGAGGAACCTCCATACTGTTTTCCAGAGTGGCTGCACCAGCTTGCATTCCCACCAACAGTGTAGGAGGGTTCCCCTCTCTCCGCATCCTCACCAACATCTGTCGTTTCCTGACTTGTTAATTTTAGCCATTCTGACTGGTGTGAGGTGGTATCTCATTGAGGTTTTGATTTGGATTTCCCTGATGCCGTGCGATGTTGAGCACTTTTTCATGTGTCTGTTGGCCATCTGGATGTCTTCCTTGGAGAAATGCATGTTCCTGTCTTCTGCCCATTTTTTGACTGGATTATTTGGTTTTTGGGTGTTGAGTTTCATAAGTTCTTTATAGATTTTAGATACCAGCCCTTTATCTGATATGTCATTTGCAAATATCTTCTCCCATTCTGTCAGTTGTCTTTTGGTTTTGTTAGCTGTTTCCTTTGCTGTGCAGAAGATTTTAATCTTAATGAAGTCCCAAAAGTTCATTTTTAGTACCCTTGTTTTAAAAGGCCCCAGAGAGCTCCTTTGCTCCTTCCACCATGTGAGGTCAACAGTGAGAACATGGATGGCTAAGAACTAGTAGACTCTCATCAGACACCGAATCTGCCAATGCCCTGATCATGGGCTTCCCAGGCTGCAGAACCATGAGAAAGAGGCTTCTGTTTTTTATAAGCCAGCCAGTCTCTGGCATTCTGTTACAGCAGCCTGAATGGACTAAGACAGTTTGGGGCACGTGAATTTTGAAATGTCTAATAGATGTTCTGTTGGCGACACTCCATAAGTAGCTGGATATGTGAATTGGGAGTTGAACGCAGTCTAGCAGGAGATATAAATCTGGGAGTCATCAAACTATAGGTGGTGTGGAAAGCCATGATCCTGGATGAGAAGTAGGGAATTACTGGAAATAGACAACAGAAGACATCCAAGGACCTAGTCTTGGGCACTTCAAGGTTTGAAGTTGGGAAGATGAGAAGGATCTAGCAAGGGAGACTGAGAAGGAGCGATCAGAAAGGTAAGAGGAAACCCAAAGAGAGTGTCAGTGCCAGAAGTCAGGTGAAGGTAGTATTTCGGGGGGTAGAGAGTAATCCCTGTGTCCACTGCTATGGAAAGACCACGAAATAAGCTGCATGGGACCATACTACAACATGGAGAAATACGGAGGCAATTTGGTGACGATGACATGGCTGCCGTAGCGAATGCACAGGTTTATTATTTTCCCCCGGTAAGGCTTCTATTACTTCAGAGTTAGAAGTATATAAAAAGGCACCCATTCAGCCATTCAACCCAGATTAGAGGATCCTTGACAACTGTTTGCGCAGCTTTGCGTAAGCACTCCCAGCAGTACTTCGTGCTCAGCTCTGTCGAACAATCAGCTCCAGCCTGGGGGGAAAGCCCTAATGGTTCCTCGTGCTGAATGCGCGTGCTTTCAAAAGCTGCTTGTTGTTCAAAGTTCGGCTTTTGTGGTCACGCAACACACAGCACTGCCCGCCAGGAACGCAGAAGGCACTTCTGCTATTCGGAAAAATGTCTGGTTCTTTACCTTCCACCAGGTAGGGAGGTCCCCGTCCCTGGGCACCCATGGCCTGTGCCCGTCAGGCACCGTATCAGGCCCGTTAAGCACTTCACCTGCCTGCGAGTAAGGCTTAGGGAACTCAAGGTTGCTTTCCCACTCTCACACAGCTTGTGAGTCCTGGAGCCGGGCTTTGTGGGGGACTCCCGGGTCCATGCTCTTAACCCCTCTGTGTTGTGCACACTGAAGCCCCATGAGTTACCTGCAGGTAAAATGAGGCAATGGGACTAGACATTTTATAGGGCCCCATCTGCCTCTAAAGAGTCATGACTCTGGTTAAAAAACAAGGTGTACGGGAAGAACTGCTCTGCCACTCTTTTCTAGCTTGCTTTTTAATGACTCAGATTACCTGCAGGTGGTGTATTTGTAGTAGAGCGAAAAGGTGACCTTTCTTGACATGTGAGTTGTAAGCCCGCCAGCAGAAACGCAGACAGGCATCAGGTATATTCTTCTATGGGGGGGGGGGGGCGGTTGGGAGGGGATACTGCACCTGACCTACTTGTGATCCCCATTTGGGTTCACTAGCTTTGCAATGCTCTTCATAGCTACACATCCGCGCTCAAATTACTGGCCATACAGGTAGGCAGACTAGCAAGGGAGCCTGGGTTGATGTATATTTAGCCTCATTACTGGAAAAAAAAAAAAAAACTCACTGTACTTGGCCTCTTCGTACTGGAACAGTAGAGAACCGTATGTAAAGAGAGCACATTTGAATAGCAAATCAGCACCACACATTTTTTCTTAGGGTTCCCTGCTTTGGGGAAAAAAAATCAATATTTAATTTCAACCTGTTTTTGAAAAAAATTGTGAAACTGCAATTGTTTCTGGAACAGGTGAAAAGGGTTTTGGTGTAGTATATGAATTGAGACTGGATAATCATGAGACTGGTGTTTTAGGGATTCAATTCAGCAAATACTTATCAAGCACCTACTGGATGAAAGCCATTGAGCCAGGAAAGAAAGAAGCTACAGAGATGAAACGGCCCTATTCTCTGACCTGAAGGGAAATGAAACAAAAATGTATGTAACTTGGGGATTAAAATTTTTCTGACATTGTTGACAGAGGGAGAATAAGGAGAAGAGTACCCTGATGATGCTGGGGGATCACCCCAAGGCAAGAGAGAATTGTCATGTCTGGGCTCCATTTTGGAATAGCAGTTTAGAGTGGACCAAAACCCATAAATCACCAAGGTGGTGTTGCAAGAGAACTTTTTTATATGCATTCACAGAAGAGATCAGGAAGTTGAATGGGCCAGGGAGGAACAGTGAGACTTCTGATTATTTAGAGGTTCAAGGTCAGCTGAAATAGTTATAATACCTTATAGAAGGGCCTAAGAAGGCCCTCTTTCCTTTGGGGAGTATAGACCACAAACTGCAGGAATCGCCCGGAAGGGCCCTGATTGAGAAGAACCCGAAAACAGTGCAGGCCCTCTAGGAGCCGTGTAAGCCCTCCAGGCCATGGGGAGGGAAGTGCGCTCACAAGGCTGCATGAGTGCCTAGAGCTAAGTACCACCGTGATGGCCTTCAAGGCTGGTGCAGCCTTCGAACCCTCAGATAGCGTGTTCATAAATCGATACGGACAATGCCACAAGATGAGATCTTGTGCGCATTTTGAGCAACAGTGGTACCATCATTTCGCTTGCCAAAGTCAAAAGCCTCATAGAAATATCACATTTTCATTAAAACTATAATATTGTAATAATAACTCATGGTGTAATAATGCTCTCTATGAAACAAAGCACGCTCTCATCTTGAATCTCCTGTAATCTGCATAACAGCCCCATTATATAATCCAGGCAGGGCAGAAAATATCTGAGTTACAGATTAAAGAACTGGTGCTCTGCGAGGTTAATTGATTTGCTTAAACACATTAAGACACATAAGTAGTGGAGCCAGAATTCAGCCCAGTCCCACAAACAAGCATGTCCTAGGTGCTTACTGCAAGACAGAAGACTCACATAAGACACAATCCTGAGGACCTCACCCGTTGGTGGAAAAGTAGACGAGTAAACTACTAACGTCAAGGCACTGTCCTAAATGTGCAGACATATGGAAATCCTCTGGAAACACACCGAGGGGCACCCAATCCAGAGGGTGAGGGGTATCACGGAAAGCTTCCTGGAGGAGACGGTACCTGAACGGAAGTTTGTAGGGCTGCGTGAGGGAGACAGCTAGTGGTGTAAAGCAGGACGGTGCCAATGAGGAACCCCAAATAGTATGCCATTCTCTTTCTTTCCTGACTTCTGCTCTCAGCATAATAAACTACTCTCAGTTCCTTCAAAGTACCCATTCTCCTACCTCCTGCCCTTTCCATGCTTTTTCTTCTGCCACCATGCTTTCCTACTTTATTCCTATCTGTTGGGTTTTTTTTTTTAAGATCTATTTATTTCTTTTTAGAAAGAGCGTGAGGAAGCACGAGCAGGGAGGAGGGGCAAAGGGAGAGGGAGAGAATCTCAAGCAGACTCCCCACTGAGCACAGGGCTCCAACCCACGACCCTGAAATCATGACCTGAGCCCAAATCAAGAGTCAGACACTTAACCGACTGAGCCACCCAGGTGCCCCTCTGTCTGTTGTTTAAATTCAGTAAATGTCCTCCTAGTTCCCTCCTATTACTATGTATTCCTCTGAAGAAAGGTCAGAGCAGTTGTTGTCATTTGCCAAGTGACTGTACGATCCTCCTGGCTAAACTGTGAGCTCCATTAGGGTGTGCCTCATGCAGTGCTTGGCCCGCAGAAAGCAATTGCTACGGATTCTGAGCGATACAGGAATAAAAGAAATGACCCAGGACAGGAATTTGTGCTAATTCGTGCCTTCCTGGAAGTCTGAGATGTAAGTGATTCTTAAGAAACTCCCCACTAAGTGGCTTCACACCCCAGGTCCACCCATGTCTGCCGCACCTGCCTCCCAAAAATAACTTCCATTTTTCTTCTGCATTCCAAATTGTGCACAGGTGACCCTCTTGTTGAAGGACGGTACTCCTGAACCCTATGGGTAAGGGAATTCTGGGGAGGGAAGACTAGTTGCCCGCTTCTCCTTAGAAATGTGAAGGAGTGGCAGTAAAATTGAATGACGACAAACAATTCAGCCCAACTCCCAAGAAGATACAGCCCCAATGGAAGCGTCCAAATCTTTCTGAAGGTATCATGGACTGACAGCGGGGTGGGGGTGGGGGAATAAGACTGAGAATATAAAGACCCAGACTGGGGTCCTAACTCCACAGTTTACTTGCTATGTGACCTTGGGCAATTTTCTGAACTCAATTTTAGTTTTCTCATGTGTACTGAGAGGAAAATAATATCTTCCCAGTGTCCAAATAAGATTAGGTATTTGAAATGTTTTATTAATTGTAAAGCATTATACGCTAGCTATACTTATTAGCTGTAATTCAACAAGGTCTCTCATCGGCTGAAAGGAGGCATCAAAGAATCATTAGAATAATAGTAATAATGCCGTAGGGATTTAACAGGCAAAACTCCAAAGCTACTGCTACAAGAAGCTATCCTTAACGGTAAATGATCTTCTTTCCATTAAATGTAGGTTGGTCATCGTGGCAAATACCGATACCAGAAGGCTGACTGTGGACTAAGAAGTTATTGGGAAACTGGCTGAAAAGCAATTTGTAGATCACTGAATGCTTAAGACCTACTGAGAAGATGGTAAAACCTACAGCTGCATGAAATTGGAATTGTTAAATCCCAACTCATTTGTGAATAAAGATTTCAGAAAGTGTATTTGGATGGCTTGTAGTTCACTGAATTCCTAAAGAAAACGAAGGTTTTCAAACCTACTACTTGACCACTTTTCACACCCTCACAGCAGAAGGGAACATCCCAGTTGCATCCTTTCAGAGAACTGAAAAGATTATGACGAAACATCATCCTGCCAATCCTCCAAATGAAATGCTCGAAGGAAACAGGACCTGACTTACCTCGTTCACCAGGACGCAATTTCTTCTGAGCTCTGCTGCGTGCCTTGCACTGTCTCCGCTCCCGAATTAGCACAGGCCCTCCCCGGCTGCAAGGAAAGAGTGAGCCGCGTCCTAACTGTGCAGCAAAGTCTTGTTGACTCTGTTGGAAACGCTGTTGACACTCGCACCTTGAGCTTTTCTGTTTCCTTCCTGGCCTCAATGATGGTGAGTAGATTTCAAAGATAAGACACCCCACCCACCCCACCCCAAAAACCCTTAAAGTTATCAGCCTCTAGCAAAGCAATAACCTTCCTCTCCCTCGCCTCCCCGGGAGCAGACTAGCAAATGTAATTGCTCCCAGGTGTTCAAGAACAGGTCAAATGATTACTCGGTAGGGACACAGAGGATTAGAACAGGGCTTCTCAGATGTTAATGTGCACAGAAAGTCCCTGAAGATCTGGGTCTAAAGCAGATTCCAAGGCGGGATCTGGGCTAGGTTTCTAACAAACTCCAACGTGATGCCGAGACTGATAGCCAGGGCCGTATTCGAGTCACAAGATACCACAGCCCAAGTTCCCAGATTTGCCTTTTGATAACAATCACCTGGAGCCATCATTAAATGCCTAACTGCATCGTCTGGGCACAAATGCCTCGCAGGGATCGGCAGAGGCCCTAAATTCCACATCTGGGTAATGGAAGAGGTAGGATTTGAACCCAGGTCCACTTATTCCTGAGCTACTCTTTCCACAACATCCAGCTCTAACAGGAGGTAACTTGGTACCTGCAATAATTCACTGCCTGACCTCGGGGACATCAGCCACACCAAAAAGCTCCAGCAACTGGGCTACTACCCTGAATTCCAAATACCCAGAGTCTATTCCCAATTGGAATCCTCTTTCCTCATTACCTCTCAGCCTTGCACTTCAGACTCACTCCACAACAGAAGTGTCTGCCTGGCATCCATCCTGGTTCTGCCCCTGAAAACTCCTAAAAGGAGCTTCAATTCCCTGACCCATATCTGGCCCCTGGAGCCCAGCAGGACCCGTCCCCCGGGCTCTGCATTGGCTCGGGACCTCAGTGTTCTGCTGCATAGAGTAACGGGATCTGCTCAAGCAGAGGACTGATTTCTAAGGGCCTCTTCTTGGCATTTTGGAAAATGCATTGTGTTTCCATGCATCTGCTTCTCAGACAGCTAAGCCACCTGCCTCTTTCCAGTTGATTAGCAAGACCACCTTTTTCATTTTTTCTTCATCCATGTCCTTCTAGCAGGTCAGCAGGAAAGAAAAAAAAACAGACAAATGAAACCAACAAATAAAATTCATGCAACACAACTTTTCTAAGGACCCACAGTTACTATTTTAAAGAGACACTAGGGTGCCTGGGTGGCTCAGTCGTTAGGCGTCTGCCTTCGGCTCAGGTCGTGGTCTCGGGGTCCTGGGATCGAGCCCTGTGTCAGGCTCCTTGCTCAGCGGGGAGCCTGCTTCTCCCTCTCCCACGCCCCCTGCTTGTGTTCCCTGTCTCGCTGTGTCTCTCTTTGTCAAATAAATAAATAAAATCTTAAAAAATAATAGAGACACTAGACGAGGCACTTTTACTCTGCTCCAACGCCAACTCCCTTAGAATTTAAGGTCTATTTTATTGTGTGGATTCTTCTTCAAATGCCAGAAATATTAGCAGGACAAAAGGAGCCTTGTTCCAAACAGGGGTGCTGCTAGAACCTAGACAAGGTGCCTCCCATTGGCCCGCTGCTGACAACGGTGGCATGAACTGTCTTTCTTTTCCTAAATAACCTGCACTTCTTTGTATTTTCCCAGAAGAATGTATTTGAAAGTAAAATGTATTCTTCCTGCTGCCTTAGGTTCTAGCGCTTCCCCCAATACAGATTTATGTCATATGGAGGTTTTGATTTAAAGAGATTTTTCCACAGTAGCCTTAGGCAAATCACTTAACCGTAATGCGTAAGCCATCCCGGCCTTGAAATGATGCCTATTTAAAGGCTCAATGAACTGTGAGTGGAACCATTTCAAAAGCAAGTATGAAATTTCAAATGAACTTACCACATCCATTAGCTGTGCACTCAAATACATCTTGTGTTTAGCCTTCTTCAAAGTAGATAGGTGGGTAGAAGTGATCTCAGGACTGCTAGGTTAGTGAGGTCACCTCTCAATTAGTAAATCATAGCCCACGAAACTGAGAGCAAGGAGCATATGTTCTTGGCTGGGGTGGGTCGGGGGGGGCATGGAGGCCGGGGACGGGCAGTGCCCTGGAGTCCAAGGACAGGCCAGGAACAGATGTCTGCTCCAATCACCTACTAGCTCTGTGACCTGGCAGTGGTGTCCTGGAGCTGACTTGCACCAACCTGAGAGAGCCCATCAAATCTGTCAATTTCTTGAGCTGGTTGAAGCAATACTGTAGCTTGAAATTGACCATGATGAGAATACTTAGATCACAGAGACCATCAAATGCTACAAATTACAATTGTTTCAAAACCATCCATCCATCCATCCATTCATTCATTCATTCATTCATTTTGGAGACCCTTCATTCATTTGGAGAACCATTCATTCCTTTTGGATACCCCTAACTAGGGGAAATTTTTTTTTGCCTCTCTAAGCCCCATTTTCCTCATCTGTAAAAGGGAATTAATAATACTTAGGCCTGCTAGAGCAAAAATACAAGTGGAGGCCAATATATATATATATATGTAAATATTTAAAAATATAAATCAACCAGTTAAACAGTTAAATAAAGTATGTTTTATCATCTAATCTTAACAACTACAGTTCCATAATAACTATATCAAGATGCATAAAACCATGTTCTTTACATTACTGAAAGTTGTCAAAATGTCAAACGCATGTGCTATGGTGAGCATTGTGAATTGTGTAAGACAGATGAATCACAGACCTGTACCCCTGAAACAAATAATACATTATATGTTAATAAAAAAATTTTTTTTAATTAAAAATGTCAAATGTGACTAAAATATTATCACATAGATCTGGATGTTCTGTCGGTTGGCTGGCAATGTTTGAACGAGTAACAAAATAAAGATATACCTAATTCATAAATTATTATATATGCATTCAATGTGGTATCTTTTTCTCACCTTTATTTCAGGATAATCTTTAGGCTGTTATAATCAAGATTTTTGTATCATTTGTATTCATTGAAAATAATAATGTAAAGGATTGGGATACCTGGGTGGCTCAGTTGGTTAAGCATCTGTCTTCAGCTCAGGTCATGATCCCGAGGTCCTGGGATCGAGCCCCACATCTGGCTCCCTGCTCAGCGGAGAGCCTGCTTCTCCCTCTCCCTCTGCCTGCCACTCTGCCTACTTGTGCTCTCTCTCTATCTCTCTGTCAAATAAATAAAATTTAAAATATATATATATAATTATTCTCAAATTATGCAAAATTTGTAGCAATGTAAATTATTTTAAAAATTAAAAAATTGTTTGCATTGTTATAAGTCATATTCCTTTAAACATGCACAATAATCTATTAAACTTAAATATAAGAATGACTAACAAATATAAAATTTTTAAATCAAAGGTAAATAAAGCTTATACTTTTGGGGAAACTTTAATAAAAATTACTAATTCTTATTTTATTTTATTTTAAAAATTTTATTTATTTATTTGACAGAGAGAGAGAGACAGTGACAGAGGGAACACAAGCAAGGGGAGTGTGAGAGGGAGAAGCAGGCTGCCGGAACAGAGCACAAGATTCGAAATGGCAGAGGTACTCAAGGTTTTTGCAAAATAAATTAATTTCTGGGTATATGTGATTCTACTATCCAGGACCCTCTAAATCATGGAGTTCAGCAAAGGAACCCCTCCTCTCCAGTCTAAGGGCATAACCATATTAAGCTTCTACGTGTTAAGTACTTTATAGGTAATATCACATTTTAAACCTTATAAAAACTACTATAGGGGTGCCTAGGTGACTCTGTCAGTTAAGCATCTCCCTTTGGCTCAGGTCATGATCACAGGGGCCTGGGATGGAGCTCCATCTCAGGTTCCCTGCTCAGTGGGGAGTCTGCTTCTCCCTCTCCCTCTGCCCCTGCTTGTGTTCTCTCTCTCTCTCAAATAAATAAATGAAATCTTTAAAAAAAAAAAAAAACCTCTACTATATATTAACTGGTGCTCTATAATTGTTAGCTATTCTTATTATTTTTATTCTTACTGTAAGTATAATTATTATTTTTTATTAATTAATAATTTAAGTAATCTCTACACCCAACGTGGGGCTTGAACTCACAACCCTGAGATCAAGAGTTCCATGCTCTTCTGATTCAGCCAGCCAGGCACCCCCATAATTATTATGCTTTACAGAAAAAAAGCTCTTTACATAAACTGTCACCTCAAAGGTGCATCAGCAGCCCAAAGGTGTCCCCAGTATCATTTAGAAAAGGAAAGTGTTAATGGGTCCTGTACTAATTTCCCATTCCTATTACCAGAAATTTAGCAGCCTGAACGAAAGAAATGTACTCTTGAGGCTACTGGGTGGCTCAGGCTTTAAGCATCTGCCTTCAGCTCAGGTCATGGTCCCAGGGTCCTGGGATCGAGCCCCACATCGGGCTCCCTGCTCAGAGGGAAGCCTGCTTCTCCCTCTCCCTCTCCCTCTGCCCCTGCTTGTGTCCCCTCTCTTGCTCTCTCTCTCTCTCTCTCTGGCAAATAAATAAATAAAATCTTTTTTTTTTTAAAAAAAAGAAAGAAACGTATTCTTTTATATTTGTGGAGGTTATAAGTCTGACATAGGTCTCACTGAACTAAAATCAAGGTGTCAGCAGGGCCGTGTTCCTGGTGGAGGCTCTAGGGAAGAATCCATTTCCTTGTCTTCTACAGCTGCTAGAGGCTCCCTGCACTCCTTGGCTTGTGGCTCCCTCCCTCCTCTACCAGACTGCAATAGAGTCAAGTGCTTCTTACCCTGCGTCACTCTGACTTCTTTCTCTCTTTCCTACTTTCAGGCCCTGTGTGATTACATTGGGCCCACCTGGATAATCCGGCACACTCTCCCCATCTTAGGACCCTTAATCACATGTGCAAAGTCCCTTTTGCCACGTAAGGTAACATAGTCACAGATTCCCAGGATTAGGACATGGACGTTTTGGGAGGCCATTGTTCTGCTCACCAGAGAGCCTCCTACATTTGGACTTCAACACATCTACTATTCCAGTAACTGACTTCTAATCCCAGTCCCCTAACTTTCCACTTTACTGGAGTTCGTCCTTCCTTCCTCCTTCCTTTCTTCTGTTCTTCCGTCCCTCTCATTAATGGAAAACTTACGGCAGGCCAGATCTTATTCTAGGTACAGGGGATATAGCAGTGAACAAAACAGATGTGGCCCCTTCGGACAGAGAATTCACCCTATAGTGGGAAAGACAGGTATTGATCAGGAATCACACCAATGAATGTAAAAATGCCATCATTGTCATCAGACTTGTGCCCAGACTGGGGTTAGAGAGATTGGAGGAAGGGTCAGGCTTTGGGGACCCCCTGGACACTTAGATAAGACATTTTTACCATGTGAGTTTCAGTCAATAAACATGTTCACTCCATTTAGCTAACAATTGCCTTTTCCATTACAACTTTGTAGCTTTTAGAAATGCTGTCAGTACCTGCAGGAAATAAAAGTAGGTTTCAGGTGATTAGGCTGTTACAAGAATGCTTTGGCTTGAATACTCTGGGACTGTCATCTCCACTGATGGATACTTTCATAGCACGGCGTCTTATCATGGAACAGCATTTGGAAAGTATTTAAACACATGGTTCTTGCTCCCATGTTCCAATAACAAGCTTTCAGCAGAGGAAAGCGTGGGTGAGAGCAGGGAGGCATGATGAAAGGAAAAGTCAAGACACCAAAGCAGGGTGTGCTGGCTTTTGCCATTACCATAAGCCTGGTGAGAGAGGAGAGTGCCTGAATGATGGGCATTAACAGAGCGAGGCTCACGAGTACTGTGGCACAGATTATTTTAACTACGGAAGAGATCTCTGAGGTCATCGGTTTCAAGAATAAGCAGGAGAATTAAATACCTGAGGTACAATAAAATGGAGACTTGTCTCATAGAAGACAACGGAAAACAATCAACAAACAAAAAACAAATATGGCTCCAAAATCGCCTGGCATTCAGTTGATATGTTTACCGAAGCGCTCTTTTTGGCTTCAAGCGACATATTTCTTTTCCTACTTTATTGCTACTACTTTAAAAAAAGAATATTGACAGATTTATTTGGGAAAAAAAGCATAGATGTTTTCCAGCATTCTCTTATTAAATGCCGAAACTCAGGGGTGGGGAAGGAGTGGTCTGCAAAGGCAGACTTGGGCACTCACAGGGCAGGTCGGCACCTATGCTTCCCTTTTGTCTGTATTATTTATTTAAAACCACACATCTGGGAGATCAGTTTGGTGTTGGCTTTCATTTATTTTCCCCAGTATAGAGATGATTAGTTAAGGCAACAAAAATCAGATCTGGAAATTTGTACTGTAAACACTTTGCTAAGCAACATCTGTCAAATTAAGGTGGTTGATTTGGCCTTGAGTGTCCTTTAAAATGAGATTTCTCTGTCTGGGGTGTGTTATTTCTGGAAGCCAGGTTTGGTAAGAAAGAATTTATGGTATCCGGAACACCCTTGATGAATTTAACTGTTTCATCTTTATAGGGGACCGTTTTCAGGGTCTAGGGACTTATTAATTATATCACTGCAGAAAAAATGTGTCAAAGTGTCAATGTGTCATCTGTAAGAACTGCATGTGCCAAGCCACTTATTATTGATTCAGACCCAAGTATTGCCTGATATATATTCTGTAAACCAAAGTCAAACAAATTCAGGATATATGGGGAAGCAAATTTCCCATGAAATAGAATGGCCTCCTGAATTATAGCAAAGCACAAAGTTCTCAAGGTCTGCAAGAACTCTCTGGTGGGGAGGGATAGTTTAAGAAGGTCAAGCACTGGGGCTCCTGGGTGGCTCAGCCGGTTGGTTAAGCGTCTGCCTTCGGCTCAGGTCATGATCCCAGGGTCCTGGGATAGAGCCCCATGTCGGGCTCCCTGTTCCGCGGGGAGTCTGCTTCTCCCTCTCCCTCTGCTGCTCCCCCTGCTTGTGCGCTCGCTCTGCTTCTTCCTCTGCCCCTCCCCCATGTTCATGCATGCTCTCTCTCTCTCTCTCTCTCAAATAAATAAATAAAATCTTTAAAAAAAGGTCAAGCACTATTCATTTGTTCCGTGAGGGTTCCTAGTGTTAGAGTAGGCAGCTAGTTAGGTTCTAACAGGATACCTGGAGATCAGCAACGAGGAAGTCATGGCCAGCTATTGGGAAGGTCAGAGGCCTGTCCTGGCAGCCCTCTACAAGAAGCCGGATTGGATCGGACAGACCCAAGAGAGTGGGTGCCATGATAGGAATCCCCTGACCAAATTAGAAAGAAAAAGCACAAAACCCTGCTTCCTGCCCCAAGTAATGACTATTCCACTCCCTAGTTAACGACTGTCAATTAAAGATAGAAACCAGCCCCCAGGGTCTGCAGCTCTCGCTGGTGCACGCATTCTCCCTCTCTCTCTCTTTCTCTCTCTCTCTCTCTGTCTCTCATTCGCTCAGGACTATGCCTGCTCTCACATCTCGAAAGTGTACTTTTCCCTTACTTTCCCACTTCTCTTACTCATCTGCTGTGCTGCATGTCTGTCCTTGAATTCCTTCTTGGAACAAGACCAAGAGCCTTCAGTCACTTTCCCTCTATCCTTCTAGGTTCTTGGCTGAGACCCACCCCACCTCCACCCCATAATAATAAAAAGACAGATTAACAGGAAAACAACAAATTTGATTACATATGTCTGGGAGCCCCACAAAGATATGAGATTCAAAGGCAGCCAAGCATTTGAGGCTTATATACCATCCAGAGCTAAGGAAAGGGGTAAGGGTCTGGGCCATCAAAGGGGAGGATGGCAATTCATGGGAAGATAGGAAGAGCAAATGTTTGGTAAACAAATGTTTGCCATGCTATGGGGAGAACTCTCTGAGATGAAAATTCTTTGGCAATAGCTCTCTTCCTGGTATAGGCCCCCTTTCTAATTCCTTTAAGCAGTTAAGAGGGAGGTAAAGGCTTTTCCTGAGTCCGCTGGGTCTTGATTGCTTTCAGCACCACATGCCAAAGTTGTCATCTTTTGGGGTGGCATATTCTGCTCCCCTTCAGCATATAACGGTAAAGCTTTGGGCGCCTGGGTGGCTCAGTCAGTTAAGTGCCCAACTCTTGGTCTTGGCTCAGGTCTCGATCTCACGGGTTGTGAGATTGAGCCCCAGGTCAGGCTCTGAGCTCAGTGGGGAATCTGCTTGAGGATTCTCTCCCTCTGTCCCACCCCCCACATGCTCGTGTACACACACACATTCTCTCACTCTCTCTCTCTTATCTTTGCCAGGTGGCCCCTACTCCTTGCTGTGTTCTCTCTAATATAAATAAATAAATCTTTAAAACGAAAGGAAATAAAACAGTAAAACTTACAAAGGACAGGTTTCTGATTCTTAGGTAACCTGAACCTAGAGCCTAACATATAGCAGGCACTCAAAATATTCATTTGAAAATATATATACTTGCATATACCCGTGTTGTTATTTATTGTGTATTAAGATTGAAGAAGCCGAATGCTATAGAGAATTAAAATTAACCTAAAGAAACGTAGCTTGGGATTGGAATGAACTGAAAGGCATGAGGGCTAAGAAATTTCTCGGCCCTCCCCTCGAGTCTGAACCAAGAAGGTGGCTTTATCTCCTTGATGTAGATAGAATTGCCTTGAATGGCCTGATGGTTGTCTGATGACTTGGCTTTGTTCCTTTTGTGGGCCATAAAATGGCTTTCAGAATGCCTTTGCCTAGATTGCTCTCTTTCCCACCTCCATTAATATCTCTCTGAGAAAGACTCAGCCCCTCTGATATGTACAATTTAGTCATTTTGGGATCTTTAAATATTCTAACCCGAACTTGACACCTTAAAGTATGCGAGAGTCCAAAATGGGAATAATGCACTTGGTGGGGCTATAAGCCACAGGATGTGAGAAAGAAGATATTGCCATGGAAGGGGCAAAGAGCCAAACTCTTGGCTCCCATTGTTCATTACAGAGAAAGAGTATAGCTTGTACTCCAGATGAGCTGGATGCTTCCCGGAGCTCTCTCCAGCAGGTCTTCTGGCTTCAAACGGGTAATAAAATCTCCCAAACAAGGTGAGTCTTTGTCTCATCTCAGTTACTCCAGGGCCCTAAGACACCATGATTCGTGTGTGTGTGTGTGTGTGTGTGTGTGTGTGTGTGTGGGCCCACTACCAACACGGCAACACAAGCCTAAGGACAAGTGACACATAGATAGGTCAAGAGCAGATCAATAGATACCTTTCATTTATAAATTCACCCTGCAATATCCATATTTCAGATTTCAGAAATGCAATGCCTCAATCCTCAACAAGTAATAAAGAATCTGCTTTTCCAAGATCCTAAATGCACAATCACATTCATACCAATGAGTACGAAATACTGAGTTTCAGAGTTAAGTACAACTTCCATTTAGCGTGTGAAGAAAGTTTTTATAAAAGACGAGATATGTCAAAAATCTGCAGTAAGGTATTTCTTTTCTCTTTTCCTTCTTTTTTTCGGTAATACACTTTGCAGATAAAGTTATTTTCAAATAATAAGGATTTTAAGACACAAAGGCTCAACTGTACTGCTTCATGAGGAATCCTGAGCGAGGATTCTATTTTTGGAAATGAGAATGGCAGGAAGGATCAAGGACATCTGTGATTACAATTGCTTCAATTGCTTAAAGGGGCTCAAGTGATTACAATACCTGTTTGAAGAAAAGAACACGCCATGATGCCATGACGTCTGTCTAAACAAAGAAAAAAGTGATAAATAATGATTTGTTGCTTCCTGAGAGTACAAATCCCTCAAGCTGAAGTTCCATAGCTAATGCTTTCTTTGGAGGGTTTTGAATTCTAAAGGGGCTAGAAACCAGGGAGCAGTACTGCCCTATGAAGGAGTGACCTGGGAATCCATCCCAGGAAGTTCCACCACTACCCAACTGTATAACCTTAGGCAGATTACCTAACCTTTCTGAACATCAGTTTCTCCATTTGTAAAGCAGGGGTAATAATATTCTCATCTGCAAGGGTTCTTATGAGGGTCAACCAAAAGAATGGCTGCAAAATGCTTTATAAATCCTAAGGTTCCAGACCAATGGAACTCATTAACAACTGCATTTACCACATGAAAGCTGAATGAAGGAAGGCTGTGAATCTAGTAATAATTATACAGTTATCACTTGCTGATCCCTTACCCTTTGCCGGACCCTGAAATCTCCAAGCATGTTTGACACCCCAGCTACACAGGACGAGGACAAAGAGATGGAAATGATGAGAGAAGATGGATAGAAGAGAAAGTGAAGACTGAATTTGTAGGTAATTGGCTATCCTGAGGAAGAAACCAAAATAAACAGAGCTGAAACAATAATCAAAGAATAATAGAAGACAAATTTCCTGGAGCACCTGGGTGGCTGAGCTGGCTAAGCGTCTGCCTTTGGCTCAGGTCATGATCCCAGGGTCCTGGGATCGAGTCCCACATCAGGATCCCAGCTCAGCAGGGAGCCTGCTTCTCCCTCTACCTCTGCCCCTCCCCCTGCTTGTGCTCTCTCAAATAAATAAATAAAA